>NW_027184902.1:0-83728 GCF_040668555.2 Bombus flavifrons
TATATCGTATTACGTTATATAGTATTACGTTATAACGTATAACGTTATATAGTATTACGTTATATCGTATAACGTTAAATAGTATTACGTTATAACGTATAACGTTATACGTTATTAACGTTATAACGTTAGTATACGTTATAGACGTATAACGTTATATAGTATTACGTTATAACGTATAACGTTATATAGTATTACGTTATAACGTATAACGTTATATAGTATTACGTTATAACGTATAACGTTATATAGTATTACGTTATAACGTATAACGTTATATAGTATTACGTTATAACGTATAACGTTATATAGTATTACGTTTATAACGTATAACGTTATATAGTATTACGTTATAACGTATAACGTTATATAGTATTACGTTATAACGTATAACGTTATATAGTATTACGTTATAACGTATAACGTTATATAGTATTACGTTATATCGTATAACGTTATATAGTATTACGTTATAACGTATAACGTTATATAGTATTACGTTATAACGTATAACGTTATATAGTATTACGTTATAACGTATAACGTTATATAGTATTACGTTATAACGTATAACGTTATATAGTATTACGTTATAACGTATAACGTTATATAGTATTACGTTATAACGTATAACGTTATATAGTATTACGTTATGAACGTATAACGTTATATAGGTATTACCATATAACGTATAGACGTTATATAGTATTACGTTATAACGTTTATATAGTTTCACCATATAACGTATAACGTTATATAGTATTACGTTATAACGTATAACGTTATATAGTATTACGTTATAACGTATAACGTTATACGTATAACGTTATAACGTATAACGTTCTATAGTATTACGTTATAACGTATAACGTTATATAGTATTACGTTATAACGTTATACGTTATAACGTATAACGTTATATAGTATTACGTTATAACGTATAACGTTATATAGTATTACGTTATAACGTATAACGTTATATAGTATTACGTTATAACGTATAACGTTATATAGTATTACGTTATAACGTATAACGTTATATAGTATTACGTTATAACGTATAACGTTATATAGTATTACGTTATGACGTATAACGTTATATGGTATTACCATATAACGTATAGCGTTATATAGTATTACGTTATAACGTTATATAGTTTCACCATATAACGTATAACGTT
This sequence comes from Bombus flavifrons, assembly GCF_040668555.2. Classification (NCBI taxonomy): domain Eukaryota; kingdom Metazoa; phylum Arthropoda; class Insecta; order Hymenoptera; family Apidae; genus Bombus; species Bombus flavifrons. The sequence goes on from NW_027184902.1 coordinate 1,182, forward strand.
ATATAGTATTACGTTATAACGTATAACGTTATATAGTATTACGTTATAACGTATAACGTTATATAGTATTACGTTATAACGTATAACGTTATAACGTATAACGTTATATAGTATTACGTTATAACGTATAACGTTATATAGTATTACGTTATAACGTATAACGTTATAACGTATAACGTTATATAGTATTACGTTATAACGTATAACATTATATAGTATTACGTTATAACGTATAACGTTATATAGTATTACGTTATAACGTATAACGTTATATAGTATTACGTTATAACGTATAACGTTATATAGTATTACGTTATAACGTATAACATTATATAGTATTACGTTATAACGTATAACGTTATATAGTATTACGTTATAACGTATAACGTTATATAGTATTACGTTATAACGTATAACGTTATATAGTATTACGTTATAACGTATAACATTATATAGTATTACGTTATAAACGTTATATAGTATCACCATATAACGTATAACGTTATGTAGTATTACGTTATAACGTTATATAGTATCACCATATAACGTATAACGTTATATTGTATTACGTTATAACGTATAACGTTATATAGTATTACGTTATAACGTATAACGTTATATAGTATTAAGATATAACGTATAACGTTATATAGTATTACGTTATAACGTTATATAGTATCACCATATAACGTATAACGTTATATAGTATTACGTTATAACGTATAAAGTTATATAGTATTACGTTATAACGTATAACGTTATATAGTATTACGTTATAACGTATAACGTTATATAGTATTACCATATAACGTATATCGTTATATAGTATTACCTTATAACGTATAACGTTATATAGTATTACGTTATGACGTATAACGTTATATGGTATTACCATATAACGTATATTCGTTATATAGTATTACGTTATAACGTTATATAGTTTCACCATATAACGTATAACGTTTTATAGTATTACGTTATAACGTATAACGTTATATAGTATTACGTTATAACGTATAACGTTATAACGTATAACGTTATATAGTATTACGTTATAACGTATAACGTTATATAGTATTACGTTATAACGTATAACGTTATATAGTATTACGTTATAACGTATAACGTTATATAGTATTACGTTATAACGTATAACGTTATATAGTATCACCATGTAACGTATAACGTTATATAGTACCACCATGTAACGTATAACGTCATGTAGTATTACGTTATAACGTATAACGTTATGTAGTATTACGTTATGACGTATAACGTTATATAGTATTACGTTATAACGTATAACGTTATATAATATTACCATATAACGTATAACGTTATATAATATTACCATATAAAGTATAACGTTATATAGTATTACGTTATAACGTATAACGTTGTATAGTATTACGTTATATCGTATAACGTTGTATAGTATTACGTTATATCGTATAACGTTATATAGTATTACGTTATATAGTATTACGTTATAACGTATAACGTTATATAGTATTACGTTATAACGTATAACGTTATATAGTATTACCATATAACGTATATCGTTATATAGTATTACCTTATAACGTATAACGTTATATAGTATTACGTTATGACGTATAAAGTTATAGGTATTACCATATAACGTATATTCGTTATATAGTATTACGTTATAACGTTATATAGTTTCACCATATAACGTATAACGTTTTATAGTATTACGTTATAACGTATAACGTTATATAGTATTACGTTATAACGTATAACGTTATAACGTATAACGTTATATAGTATTACGTTATAACGTATAACGTTATATAGTATTACGTTATAACGTATAACGTTATGTAGTATTACGTTATGAGCATAACGTTATATAGTATTACGTTATAACGTATAACGTTAGATAATATTACCATATAACGTATAACGTTATATAATATTACCATATAAAGTATAACGTTATATAGTATTACGTTATAACGTATAACGTTGTATAGTATTACGTTATATCGTATAACGTTGTATAGTATTACGTTATATCGTATAACGTTATATAGTATTACGTTATAACGTATAACGTTATATAGTATTACGTTATATCGTATAACGTTATATAGTATTACGTTATAACGTATAACGTTATATAGTACTACGTTATAACGTATAACGATATATAGTATTACGTTATAACGTATAACGTTATATAGTATTACGTTATGACGTATAACGTTATATAGTATTACGTTATACCGTATAACGTTATATAGTATTACGTTATAACGTATAACGTTATGTAGTATTATCGTTATAACGTTATATAGTATCACCATATAACGTATAACGTTATATAGTATTACGTTATAACGTATAACGTTATATAGTATTACGTTATAACGTATAACGTTATATAGTATTACGTTATAACGTATAACGTTATATAGTATTTCCATATAACGTATATCGTTATATAGTATTACCTTATAACGTATAACGTTATATAGTATTACGTTATGACGTATAACGTTATATGGTATTACCATATAACGTATATTCGTTATATAGTATTACGTTATAACGTTATATAGTTTCACCATATAACGTATAACGTTTTATAGTATTACGTTATAACGTATAACGTTATATAGTATTACGTTATAACGTATAACGTTATAACGTATAACGTTATATAGTATTACGTTATAACGTATAACGTTATATAGTATTACGTTATAACGTATAACGTTATATAGTATTACGTTATAACGTATAACGTTATATAGTATTACGTTATAACGTATAACGTTATATAGTATTACGTTATAACGTATAACGTTATATAGTATTACGTTATAACGTATAACGTTATATAGTATCACCATGTAACGTATAACGTTATATAGTACCACCATGTAACGTATAACGTTATATAGTATTACGTTATAACGTATAACGTCATGTTGTATTACGTTATAACGATAACGTTATGTAGTATTACGTTATGACGTATAACGTTAAATAGTATTACGTTATAACGTATAACGTTATATAATATTACCATATAACGTATAACGTTATATAATATTACCATATAAAGTATAACGTTATATAGTATTACTTTATAACGTATAACGTTGTATAGTATTACGTTATATCGTATAACGTTGTATAGTATTACGTTATATCGTATAACGTTATATAGTATTACGTTATAACGTATAACGTTATATAGTATTACGTTATATCGTATAACGTTATATAGTATTACGTTATAACGTATAACGTTATATAGTACTACGTTATAACGTATAACGTTATATAGTATTACGTTATAACGTATAACGTTATATAGTATTACGTTATAACGTATAACATTATATAGTATTACGTTATAAAGTATAACGTTATATAATATCACCATGTAACGTATAACGTTATATAGTATTACGTTATAACGTATAACGTTATATAGTATTACGTTATAACGTATAACGTTATATAGTATTACGTTATAACGTATAACGTTATATAGTATTACGTTATAACGTATAACGTTATATAGTATTACGTTATAATGTATAACGTTATATAGTATTACGTTATAACGTATAACATTATATAGTATTACGTTATAACGTATAACGTTATATAGTATCACCATGTAACGTATAACGTTATATAGTATTACGTTATAACGTATAACGTTATATAGTATTACGTTATAACGTATAACGTTATATAGTGTTACGTTATAACGTATAACGTTATATAGTATTACGTTATAACGTTATATAGTTTCACCATATAACGTATAACGTTATATAGTATTACGTTATAACGTATAACGTTATATAGTATTACGTTATAACGTATAACGTTATAACGTATAACGTTATATAGTATTACGTTATAACGTATAACGTTATATAGTATTACGTTATAACGTATAACGTTATATAGTATCACCATGTAACGTATAACGTTATATAGTATTACGTTATAACGTATAACGTTATATAGTATTACGTTATAACGTATAACGTTATATAGTATTACGTTATAACGTATAACGTTATATAGTATTACGTTATAACGTATAACGTTATATAGTATTACGTTATAACGTATAACGTTATATAGCATTACGTTATAACGTATAACGTTATATAGTATTACGTTATGACGTATAACGTTATATGGTATTACATATAACGTATAACGTTATATAGTATTGCGTTATAACGTTATATAGTTTCACATATAACGTATAACGTTATATAGTATTACGTTATAACGTATAACGTTATATAGTATTACGTTATAACGTATAACGTTATAACGTATAACGTTATATAGTATTACGTTATAACGTATAACGTTATATAGTATTACGTTATAACGTATAACGTTATAACGTATAACGTTATATAGTATTACGTTATAACGTATAACATTATATAGTATTACGTTATAACGTATAACGTTATATAGTATTACGTTATACGTATAACGTTATATAGTATTACGTTATAACGTATAACATTATATAGTATTACGTTATAACGTTATATAGTATCACCATATAACGTATAACGTTATATAGTATTACGTTATAACGTATAACGTTATGTAGTATTACGTTATAACGTATAACGTTATATAGTATCACCATGTAACGTATAACGTTATATAGTATTACGTTATAACGTTTAACGTTATATAGTATTACGTTATAACGTATAACGTTATATAGTATTACGTTATAACGTATAACGTTATATAGTATCACCATGTAACGTATAACGTTATATAGTATTACGTTATAACGTATAACGTTATGTAGTATTACGTTATAACGTATAACGTTATATAGTATCACCATGTAACGTATAACGTTATATAGTATTACGTTATAACGTATAACGTTATATAGTATTACGTTATAACGTATAACGTTATATAGTATTACGTTATGACGTATAACGTTATATAGTATTACGTTATACCGTATAACGTTATATAGTATTACGTTATAACGTATAACGTTATGTAGTATTACGTTATAACGTTATATAGTATCACCATATAACGTATAACGTTATATAGTATTACGTTATAACGTATAACGTTATATAGTATTACGTTATAACGTATAACGTTATATAGTATTAAGTTATAACGTATAACGTTATATAGTATTACGTTATAACGTTATATAGTATCACCATATAACGTATAACGTTATATAGTATTACGTTATAACGTATAACGTTATATAGTATTACGTTATAACGTATAACGTTATATAGTATTACGTTATAACGTATAACGTTATATAGTATTACCATATAACGTATATCGTTATATAGTATTACCTTATAACGTATAACGTTATATAGTATTACGTTATGACGTATAACGTTATATGGTATTACCATATAACGTATATTCGTTATATAGTATTACGTTATAACGTTATATAGTTTCACCATATAACGTATAACGTTATATAGTATTACCTTATAACGTATAACGTTATGTAGTATTACGTTATAACGTTATATAGTATCACCATATAACGTATAACGTTATATAGTATTACGTTATAACGTATAACGTTATATAGTATTACCATATAACGTATATCGTTATATAGTATTACCTTATAACGTATAACGTTATATAGTATTACGTTATAACGTATAACGTCATGTAGTATTACGTTATAACGTATAACGTTATATAGTATTACCATATAACGTATATCGTTATATAGTATTACCTTATAACGTATAACGTTATATAGTATTACGTTATAACGTATAACGTCATGTAGTATTACGTTATAACGTATAACGTTATGTAGTATTACGTTATGACGTATAACGTTATATAGTATTACGTTATAACGTATAACGTTATATAATATTACCATATAACGTATAACGTTATATAATATTACCATATAAAGTATAACGTTATATAGTATTACGTTATAACGTATAACGTTGTATAGTATTACGTTATATCGTATAACGTTGTATAGTATTACGTTATATCGTATAACGTTATATAGTATTACGTTATAACGTATAACGTTATATAGTATTACGTTATAACGTATAACGTTATATAGTATTACGTTATAACGTATAACGTTATATAGTATTACGTTATAACGTATAACGTTATATAGTATCACCATGTAACGTATAACGTTATATAGTACCACCATGTAACGTATAACGTTATATAGTATTACGTTATAACGTATAACGTCATGTAGTATTACGTTATAACGTATAACGTTATGTAGTATTACGTTATGACGTATAACGTTATATAGTATTACGTTATAACGTATAACGTTATATAATATTACCATATAACGTATAACGTTATATAATATTACCATATAAAGTATAACGTTATATAGTATTACGTTATAACGTATAACGTTGTATAGTATTACGTTATATCGTATAACGTTGTATAGTATTACGTTATATCGTATAACGTTATATAGTATTACGTTATAACGTATAATGTTATATAGTATTACGTTATATCGTATAACGTTATATAGTATTACGTTATAACGTATAACGTTATATAGTACTACGTTATAACGTATAACGATATATAGTATTACGTTATAACGTATAACGTTATATAGTATTACGTTATGACGTATAACGTTATATAGTATTACGTTATACCGTATAACGTTATATAGTATTACGTTATAACGTATAACGTTATGTAGTATTATCGTTATAACGTTATATAGTATCACCATATAACGTATAACGTTATATAGTATTACGTTATAACGTATAACGTTATATAGTATTACGTTATAACGTATAACGTTATATAGTATTAAGATATAACGTATAACGTTATATAGTATTACGTTATAACGTTATATAGTATCACCATATAACGTATAACGTTATATAGTATTACGTTATAACGTATAACGTTATATAGTATTACGTTATAACGTATAACGTTATATAGTATTACGTTATAACGTATAACGTTATATAGTATTACCATATAACGTATATCGTTATATAGTATTACCTTATAACGTATAACGTTATATAGTATTACGTTATGACGTATAACGTTATATGGTATTACCATATAACGTATATTCGTTATATAGTATTACGTTATAACGTTATATAGTTTCACCATATAACGTATAACGTTTTATAGTATTACGTTATAACGTATAACGTTATATAGTATTACGTTATAACGTATAACGTTATAACGTATAACGTTATATAGTATTACGTTATAACGTATAACGTTATATAGTATTACGTTATAACGTATAACGTTATATAGTATTACGTTATAACGTATAACGTTATATAGTATTACGTTATGACGTATAACGTTATATAGTATTACGTTATACCGTATAACGTTATATAGTATTACGTTATAACGTATAACGTTATGTAGTATTACGTTATAACGTTATATAGTATCACCATATAACGTATAACGTTATATAGTATTACGTTATAACGTATAACGTTATATAGTATTACGTTATAACGTATAACGTTATATAGTATTAAGTTATAACGTATAACGTATATAGTATTACGTTATAACGTTATATAGTATCACCATATAACGTATAACGTATATAGTATTACGTTATAACGTATAACGTTATATAGTATTACGTTATAACGTATAACGTTATATAGTATTACGTTATAACGTATAACGTTATATAGTATTACCATATAACGTATATCGTTATATAGTATTACCTTATAACGTATAACGTTATATAGTATTACGTTATGACGTATAACGTTATATGGTATTACCATATAACGTATATTCGTTATATAGTATTACGTTATAACGTTATATAGTTTTCACCATATAACGTATAACGTTATATAGTATTACCTATAACGTATAACGTTATGTAGTATTACGTTATAACGTTATATAGTATCACCATATAACGTATAACGTTATATAGTATTACGTTATAACGTATAACGTTATATAGTATTACCATATAACGTATATCGTTATATAGTATTACCTTATAACGTATAACGTTATATAGTATTACGTTATAACGTATAACGTCATGTAGTATTACGTTATAACGTATAACGTTATATAGTATTACATATAACGTATATCGTTATATAGTATTACCTTATAACGTATAACGTTATATAGTATTACGTTATAACGTATAACGTCATGTAGTATTACGTTATAACGTATAACGTTATGTAGTATTACGTTATGACGTATAACGTTATATAGTATTACGTTATAACGTATAACGTTATATATATTACCATATAACGTATAACGTTATATAATATTACCATATAAAGTATAACGTTATATAGTATTACGTTATAACGTATAACGTTGTATAGTATTACGTTATATCGTATAACGTTGTATAGTATTACGTTATATCGTATAACGTTATATAGTATTACGTTATAACGTATAACGTTATATAGTATTACGTTATAACGTATAACGTTATATAGTATTAACGTTATAACGTATAACGTTATATAGTATTACGTTATAACGTATAACGTTATATAGTATTACCTTATAACGTATAACGTTATATAGTATTACGTTATACGTATAACGTTATATGGTATTACCATATAACGTATATTCGTTATATAGTATTACGTTATAACGTTATATAGTTTCACCATATAACGTATAACGTTTTATAGTATTACGTTATAACGTATAACGTTATATAGTATTACGTTATAACGTATAACGTTATAACGTATAACGTTATATAGTATTACGTTATAACGTATAACGTTATATAGTATTACGTTATAACGTATAACGTTATATAGTGTTACGTTATAACGTATAACGTTATATAGTATTACGTTATAACGTTATATAGTTTCACCATATAACGTATAACGTTATATAGTATTACGTTATACGTATAACGTTATATAGTATTACGTATAACGTATAACGTTATAACGTATAACGTTATATAGTATTACGTTATAACGTATAACGTTATATAGTATTACGTTATAACGTATAACGTTATATAGTATCACCATGTAACGTATAACGTTATATAGTATTACGTTATAACGTATAACGTTATATAGTATTACGTTATAACGTATAACGTTATATAGTATTACGTTATAACGTATAACGTTATATAGTATTACGTTATAACGTATAACGTTATATAGTATTACGTTATAACGTATAACGTTATATAGCATTACGTTATAACGTATAACGTTATATAGTATTACGTTATGACGTATAACGTTATATGTATTACCATATAACGTATAACGTTATATAGTATTGCGTTATAACGTTATATAGTTTCACCATATAACGTATAACGTTATATAGTATTACGTTATAACGTATAACGTTATATAGTATTACGTTATAACGTATAACGTTATAACGTATAACGTTATATAGTATTACGTTATAACGTATAACGTTATATAGTATTACGTTATAACGTATAACGTTATAACGTATAACGTTATATAGTATTACGTTATAACGTATAACGTTATATAGTATTACGTTATAACGTATAACGTTATATAGTATTACGTTATAACGTATAACGTTATATAGTATTACGTTATAACGTATAACAGTTATATAGTATTACGTTATATAACGTTATATAGTATCCCAGTATAACGTATAACGTTATATAGTATTACGTTATAACGTATAACGTTATGTAGTATTACGTTATAACGTATAACGTTATATAGTATCACCATGTAACGTATAACGTTATATAGTATTACGTTATAACGTATAACGTTATATAGTATTACGTTATAACGTATAACGTTATATAGTATTACGTTATAACGTATAACGTTATATAGTATCACCATTTAACGTATAACGTTATATAGTATTACGTTATAACGTATAACGTTATGTAGTATTACGTTATAACGTATAACGTTATATAGTATCACCATGTAACGTATAACGTTATATAGTATTACGTTATAACGTATAACGTTATATAGTATTACGTTATAACGTATAACGTTATATAGTATTAACGTTATACGTATAACGTTATATAGTATTACGTTATACGTATAACGTTATATAGTATTACGTATAACGTATAACGTTATGTAGTATTACGTTATAACGTTATATAGTATCACCATATAACGTATAACGTTATATAGTATTACGTTATAACGTATAACGTTATATAGTATTACGTTATAACGTATAACGTTATATAGTATTAAGTTATAACGTATAACGTTATATAGTATTACGTTATAACGTTATATAGTATCACCATATAACGTATAACGTTATATAGTATTACGTTATAACGTATAACGTTATATAGTATTACGTATATAACGTATATACGTTATATAGTATTACGTTATAACGTATAACGTTATATAGTATTACCATATAACGTATATCGTTATATAGTATTACCTTATAACGTATAACGTTATATAGTATTACGTTATGACGTATAACGTTATATGGTATTACCATATAACGTATATTCATTCGTTATATAGTATTACGTTATAACGTTATATAGTTTCACCATATAACGTATAACGTTATATAGTATTACCTTATAACGTATAACGTTATGTAGTATTACGTTATAACGTTATATAGTATCACCATATAACGTATAACGTTATATAGTATTACGTTATAACGTATAACGTTATATAGTATTACCATATAACGTATATCGTTATATAGTATTACCTTATAACGTATAACGTTATATAGTATTACGTTATAACGTATAACGTCATGTAGTATTACGTTATAACGTATAACGTTATATAGTATTACCATATAACGTATATCGTTATATAGTATTACCTTATAACGTATAACGTTATATAGTATTACGTTATAACGTATAACGTCATGTAGTATTACGTTATAACGTATAACGTTATGTAGTATTACGTTATGACGTATAACGTTATATAGTATTACGTTATAACGTATAACGTTATATAATATTACCATATAACGTATAACGTTATATAATATTACCATATAAAGTATAACGTTATATAGTATTACGTTATAACGTATAACGTTGTATAGTATTACGTTATATCGTATAACGTTGTATAGTATTACGTTATATCGTATAACGTTATATAGTATTACGTTATAACGTATAACGTTATATAGTATTACGTTATAACGTATAACGTTATATAGTATTACGTTATAACGTATAACGTTATATAGTATTACGTTATAACGTATAACGTTATATAGTATCACCATGTAACGTATAACGTTATATAGTATTACGTTATAACGTATAACGTCATGTAGTATTACGTTATAACGTATAACGTTATGTAGTATTACGTTATGACGTATAACGTTATATAGTATTACGTTATAACGTATAACGTTATATAATATTACCATATAACGTATAACGTTATATAATATTACCATATAAAGTATAACGTTATATAGTATTACGTTATAACGTATAACGTTGTATAGTATTACGTTATATCGTATAACGTTGTATAGTATTACGTTATATCGTATAACGTTATATAGTATTACGTTATAACGTATAATGTTATATAGTATTACGTTATATCGTATAACGTTATATAGTATTACGTTATAACGTATAACGTTATATAGTACTACGTTATAACGTATAACGATATATAGTATTACGTTATAACGTATAACGTTATATAGTATTACGTTATGACGTATAACGTTATATAGTATTACGTTATACCGTATAACGTTATATAGTATTACGTTATAACGTATAACGTTATGTAGTATTATCGTTATAACGTTATATAGTATCACCATATAACGTATAACGTTATATAGTATTACGTTATAACGTATAACGTTATATAGTATTACGTTATAACGTATAACGTTATATAGTATTAAGATATAACGTATAACGTTATATAGTATTACGTTATAACGTTATATAGTATCACCATATAACGTATAACGTTATATAGTATTACGTTATAACGTATAACGTTATATAGTATTACGTTATAACGTATAACGTTATATAGTATTACGTTATAACGTATAACGTTATATAGTATTACCATATAACGTATATCGTTATATAGTATTACCTTATAACGTATAACGTTATATAGTATTACGTTATGACGTATAACGTTATATGGTATTACCATATAACGTATATTCGTTATATAGTATTACGTTATAACGTTATATAGTTTCACCATATAACGTATAACGTTTTATAGTATTACGTTATAACGTATAACGTTATATAGTATTACGTTATAACGTATAACGTTATAACGTATAACGTTATATAGTATTACGTTATAACGTATAACGTTATATAGTATTACGTTATAACGTATAACGTTATATAGTATTACGTTATAACGTATAACGTTATATAGTATTACGTTATGACGTATAACGTTATATAGTATTACGTTATACCGTATAACGTTATATAGTATTACGTTATAACGTATAACGTTATGTAGTATTACGTTATAACGTTATATAGTATCACCATATAACGTATAACGTTATATAGTATTACGTTATAACGTATAACGTTATATAGTATTACGTTATAACGTATAACGTTATATAGTATTAAGTTATAACGTATAACGTTATATAGTATTACGTTATAACGTTATATAGTATCACCATATAACGTATAACGTTATATAGTATTACGTTATAACGTATAACGTTATATAGTATTACGTTATAACGTATAACGTTATATAGTATTACGTTATAACGTATAACGTTATATAGTATTACCATATAACGTATATCGTTATATAGTATTACCTTATAACGTATAACGTTATATAGTATTACGTTATGACGTATAACGTTATATGGTATTACCATATAACGTATATTCGTTATATAGTATTACGTTATAACGTTATATAGTTTCACCATATAACGTATAACGTTATATAGTATTACCTTATAACGTATAACGTTATGTAGTATTACGTTATAACGTTATATAGTATCACCATATAACGTATAACGTTATATAGTATTACGTTATAACGTATAACGTTATATAGTATTACCATATAACGTATATCGTTATATAGTATTACCTTATAACGTATAACGTTATATAGTATTACGTTATAACGTATAACGTCATGTAGTATTACGTTATAACGTATAACGTTATATAGTATTACCATATAACGTATATCGTTATATAGTATTACCTTATAACGTATAACGTTATATAGTATTACGTTATAACGTATAACGTCATGTAGTATTACGTTATAACGTATAACGTTATGTAGTATTACGTTATGACGTATAACGTTATATAGTATTACGTTATAACGTATAACGTTATATAATATTACCATATAACGTATAACGTTATATAATATTACCATATAAAGTATAACGTTATATAGTATTACGTTATAAACGTATAACGTTGTATAGTATTACGTTATATCGTATAACGTTGTATAGTATTACGTTATATCGTATAACGTTATATAGTATTACGTTATAACGTATAACGTTATATAGTATTACGTTATAACGTATAACGTTATATAGTATTACGTTATAACGTATAACGTTATATAGTATTACGTTATAACGTATAACGTTATATTAGTATCACCATGTAACGTAACGTTATATAGTACCACCATGTAACGTATAACGTTATATAGTATTACGTTATAACGTATAACGTCATGTAGTATTACGTTATAACGTATAACGTTATGTAGTATTACGTTATGACGTATAACGTTATATAGTATTACGTTATAACGTATAACGTTATATAATATTACCATATAACGTATAACGTTATATAATATTACCATATAAAGTATAACGTTATATAGTATTACGTTATAACGTATAACGTTGTATAGTATTACGTTATATCGTATAACGTTGTATAGTATTACGTTATATCGTATAACGTTATATAGTATTACGTTATAACGTATAATGTTATATAGTATTACGTTATATCGTATAACGTTATATAGTATTACGTTATAACGTATAACGTTATATAGTACTACGTTATAACGTATAACGATATATAGTATTACGTTATAACGTATAACGTTATATAGTATTACGTTATGACGTATAACGTTATATAGTATTACGTTATACCGTATAACGTTATATAGTATCACGTTATAACGTATAACGTTATGTAGTATTATCGTTATAACGTTATATAGTATCACTATTACCATATAACGTATAACGTTATATAATATTACCATATAAAGTATAACGTTATATAGTATTACGTTATAACGTATAACGTTGTATAGTATTACGTTATATCGTATAACGTTGTATAGTATTACGTTATATCGTATAACGTTATATAGTATTACGTTATAACGTATAACGTTATATAGTATTACGTTATATCGTATAACGTTATATAGTATTACGTTATAACGTATAACGTTATATAGTACTACGTTATAACGTATAACGTTATATAGTATTACGTTATAACGTATAACGTTATATAGTATTACGTTATAACGTATAACATTATATAGTATTACGTTATAAAGTATAACGTTATATAATATCACCATGTAACGTATAACGTTATATAGTATTACGTTATAACGTATAACGTTATATAGTATTACGTTATAACGTATAACGTTATATAGTATTACGTTATAACGTATAACGTTATACAGTATTACGTTATAACGTATAACGTTATATAGTATTACGTTATAATGTATAACGTTATATAGTATTACGTTATAACGTATAACATTATATAGTATTACGTTATAACGTATAACGTTATATAGTATCACCATGTAACGTATAACGTTATATAGTATTACGTTATAACGTATAACGTTATATAGTATTACGTTATAACGTATAACGTTATATAGTGTTACGTTATAACGTATAACGTTATATAGTATTACGTTATAACGTTATATAGTTTCACCATATAACGTATAACGTTATATAGTATTACGTTTATAACGTATAACGTTATATAGTATTACGTTATAACGTATAACGTTATATAGTATTACGTTATAACGTATAACGTTATAACGTATAACGTTATATAGTATTACGTTATAACGTATAACGTTATATAGTATTACGTTATAACGTATAACGTTATATAGTATTACGTTATAACGTATAACGTTATATAGTATTACGTTATAACGTATAACGTTATATAGCATTACGTTATAACGTATAACGTTATATAGTATTACGTTATGACGTATAACGTTATATGGTATTACCATATAACGTATAACGTTATATAGTATTGCGTTATAACGTTATATAGTTTCACCATATAACGTATAACGTTATATAGTATTACGTTATAACGTATAACGTTATATAGTATTACGTTATAACGTATAACGTTATAACGTATAACGTTATATAGTATTACGTTATAACGTATAACGTTATATAGTATTACGTTATAACGTATAACGTTATATAGTATTACGTTATAACGTATAACGTTATATAGTATCACCATGTAACGTATAACGTTATATAGTATTACGTTATAACGTATAACGTTATATAGTATTACGTTATAACGTATAACGTTATATAGTATTACGTTATAACGTATAACGTTTATATAGTATTACGTTATAACGTATAACGTTATATAGTATTACGTTATAACGTATAACGTTATATAGCATTACGTTATAACGTATAACGTTATATAGTATTACGTTATGACGTATAACGTTATATGGTATTACCATATAACGTATAAACGTTATATAGTATTGCGTTATAACGTTATATAGTTTCACCATATAACGTATAACGTTATATAGTATTACGTTATAACGTATAACGTTATATAGTATTACGTTATAACGTATAACGTTATAACGTATAACGTTATATAGTATTACGTTATAACGTATAACGTTATATAGTATTACGTTATAACGTATAACGTTATAACGTATAACGTTATATAGTATTACGTTATAACGTATAACATTATATAGTATTACGTTATAACGTATAACGTTATATAGTATTACGTTATAACGTATAACGTTATATAGTATTACGTTATAACGTATAACGTTATATAGTATTACGTTATAACGTATAACATTATATAGTATTACGTTATAACGTTATATAGTATCACCATATAACGTATAACGTTATATAGTATTACGTTATAACGTTTAACGTTATATAGTATTACGTTATAACGTATAACGTTATATAGTATTACGTTATAACGTATAACGTTATATAGTATCACCATGTAACGTATAACGTTATATAGTATTACGTTATAACGTATAACGTTATGTAGTATTACGTTATAACGTATAACGTTATATAGTATTACGTTATGACGTATAACGTTATATAGTATTACGTTATACCGTATAACGTTATATAGTATTACGTTATAACGTATAACGTTATGTAGTATTACGTTATAACGTTATATAGTATCACCATATAACGTATAACGTTATATAGTATTACGTTATAACGTATAACGTTATATAGTATTACGTTATAACGTATAACGTTATATAGTATTAAGTTATAACGTATAACGTTATATAGTATTACGTTATAACGTTATATAGTATCACCATATAACGTATAACGTTATATAGTATTACGTTATAACGTATAACGTTATATAGTATTACGTTATAACGTATAACGTTATATAGTATTACGTTATAACGTATAACGTTATATAGTATTACCATATAACGTATATCGTTATATAGTATTACCTTATAACGTATAACGTTATATAGTATTACGTTATGACGTATAACGTTATATGGTATTACCATATAACGTATATTCGTTATATAGTATTACGTTATAACGTTATATAGTATTACGTTATAATGTATAACGTTATATAGTATTACGTTATAACGTATAACGTCATGTAGTATTACGTTATAACGTATAACGTTATGTAGTATTACGTTATGACGTATAACGTTATATAGTATTACGTTATAACGTATAACGTTATGTAATATTACCATATAACGTATAACGTTATATAATATTACCATATAAAGTATAACGTTATATAGTATTACGTTATAACGTATAACGTTGTATAGTATTACGTTATATCGTATAACGTTGTATAGTATTACGTTATATCGTATAACGTTATATAGTATTACGTTATAACGTATAACGTTATATAGTATTACGTTATATCGTATAACGTTATATAGTATTACGTTATAACGTATAACGTTATATAGTACTACGTTATAACGTATAACGTTATATAGTATTACGTTATAACGTATAACGTTATATAGTATTACGTTATAACGTATAACATTATATAGTATTACGTTATAAAGTATAACGTTATATAATATCACCATGTAACGTATAACGTTATATAGTATTACGTTATAACGTATAACGTTATATAGTATTACGTTATAACGTATAACGTTATATAGTATTACGTTATAACGTATAACGTTATATAGTATTACGTTATAACGTATAACGTTATATAGTATTACGTTATAATGTATAACGTTATATAGTATTACGTTATAACGTATAACATTATATAGTATTACGTTATAACGTATAACGTTATATAGTATCACCATGTAACGTATAACGTTATATAGTATTACGTTATAACGTATAACGTTATATAGTATTACGTTATAACGTATAACGTTATATAGTGTTACGTTATAACGTATAACGTTATATAGTATTACGTTATAACGTTATATAGTTTCACCATATAACGTATAACGTTATATAGTATTACGTTATAACGTATAACGTTATATAGTATTACGTTATAACGTATAACGTTATATAGTATTACGTTATAACGTATAACGTTATAACGTATAACGTTATATAGTATTACGTTATAACGTATAACGTTATATAGTATTACGTTATAACGTATAACGTTATATAGTATTACGTTATAACGTATAACGTTATATAGTATTACGTTATAACGTATAACGTTATATAGCATTACGTTATAACGTATAACGTTATATAGTATTACGTTATGACGTATAACGTTATATGGTATTACCATATAACGTATAACGTCATATAGTATTGCGTTATAACGTTATATAGTTTCACCATATAACGTATAACGTTATATAGTATTACGTTATAACGTATAACGTTATATAGTATTACGTTATAACGTATAACGTTATAACGTATAACGTTATAACGTATAACGTTATATAGTATTACGTTATAACGTATAACGTTATATAGTATTACGTTATAACGTATAACGTTATAACGTATAACGTTATATAGTATTACGTTATAACGTATAACGTTATATAGTATCACCATGTAACGTATAAGGTTATATAGTATTACGTTATAACGTATAACGTTATATAGTATTACGTTATAACGTATAACGTTATATAGTATTACGTTATAACGTATAACGTTATATAGTATTACGTTATAACGTATAACGTTATATAGCATTACGTTATAACGTATAACGTTATATAGTATTACGTTATGACGTATAACGTTATATGGTATTACCATATAACGTATAACGTTATATAGTATTGCGTTATAACGTTATATAGTTTCACCATATAACGTATAACGTTATATAGTATTACGTTATAACGTATAACGTTATATAGTATTACGTTATAACGTATAACGTTATAACGTATAACGTTATATAGTATTACGTTATAACGTATAACGTTATATAGTATTACGTTATAACGTATAACGTTATAACGTATAACGTTATATAGTATTACGTTATAACGTATAACATTATATAGTATTACGTTATAACGTATAACGTTATATAGTATTACGTTATAACGTATAACGTTATATAGTATTACGTTATAACGTTATATAGTATCACCATATAACGTATAACGTTATATAGTATTACGTTATAACGTATAACGTTATATAGTATTACGTTATAACGTATAACGTTATATAGTATTACGTTATAACGTATAACGTTATATAGTATTACCATATAACGTATATCGTTATATAGTATTACCTTATAACGTATAACGTTATATAGTATTACGTTATGACGTATAACGTTATATGGTATTACCATATAACGTATATTCGTTATATAGTATTACGTTATAACGTTATATAGTTTCACCATATAACGTATAACGTTTTATAGTATTACGTTATAACGTATAACGTCATGTAGTATTACGTTATAACGTATAACGTTATGTAGTATTACGTTATGACGTATAACGTTATATAGTATTACGTTATAACGTATAACGTTATATAATATTACCATATAACGTATAACGTTATATAATATTACCATATAAAGTATAACGTTATATAGTATTACGTTATAACGTATAACGTTGTATAGTATTACGTTATATCGTATAACGTTGTATAGTATTACGTTATATCGTATAACGTTATATAGTATTACGTTATAACGTATAACGTTATATAGTATTACGTTATATCGTATAACGTTATATAGTATTACGTTATAACGTATAACGTTATATAGTACTACGTTATAACGTATAACGTTATATAGTATTACGTTATAACGTATAACGTTATATAGTATTACGTTATAACGTATAACATTATATAGTATTACGTTATAAAGTATAACGTTATATAATATCACCATGTAACGTATAACGTTATATAGTATTACGTTATAACGTATAACGTTATATAGTATTACGTTATAACGTATAACGTTATATAGTATTACGTTATAACGTATAACGTTATATAGTATTACGTTATAACGTATAACGTTATATAGTATTACGTTATAATGTATAACGTTATATAGTATTACGTTATAACGTATAACATTATATAGTATTACGTTATAACGTATAACGTTATATAGTATCACCATGTAACGTATAACGTTATATAGTATTACGTTATAACGTATAACGTTATATAGTATTACGTTATAACGTATAACGTTATATAGTGTTACGTTATAACGTATAACGTTATATAGTATTACGTTATAACGTTATATAGTTTCACCATATAACGTATAACGTTATATAGTATTACGTTATAACGTATAACGTTATATAGTATTACGTTATAACGTATAACGTTATATAGTATTACGTTATAACGTATAACGTTATAACGTATAACGTTATATAGTATTACGTTATAACGTATAACGTTATATAGTATTACGTTATAACGTATAACGTTATATAGTATTACGTTATAACGTATAACGTTATATAGTATTACGTTATAACGTATAACGTTATATAGCATTACGTTATAACGTATAACGTTATATAGTATTACGTTATGACGTATAACGTTATATGGTATTACATATAACGTATAACGTTATATAGTATTGCGTTATAACGTTATATAGTTTCACCATATAACGTATAACGTTATATAGTATTACGTTATAACGTATAACGTTATATAGTATTACGTTATAACGTATAACGTTATAACGTATAACGTTATAACGTATAACGTTATATAGTATTACGTTATAACGTATAACGTTATATAGTATTACGTTATAACGTATAACGTTATAAACGTATAACGTTATATAGTATTACGTTATAACGTATAACGTTATATAGTATCACCATGTAACGTATAACGTTATATAGTATTACGTTATAACGTATAACGTTATATAGTATTACGTTATAACGTATAACGTTATATAGTATTACGTTATAACGTATAACGTTATATAGTATTACGTTATAACGTATAACGTTATATAGCATTACGTTATAACGTATAACGTTATATAGTATTACGTTATAACGTATAACGTTATATAGTATTACGTTATAACGTATAACGTTATATAGTATTACCATATAACGTATATCGTTATATAGTATTACCTTATAACGTATAACGTTATATAGTATCACCATGTAACGTATAACGTTATATAGTACCACCATGTAACGTATAACGTTATATAGTATTACGTTATAACGTATAACGTTATAACGTATAACGTTATATAGTATTACGTTATAACGTATAACGTTATATAGTATTACGTTATAACGTATAACGTTATATAGTATTACGTTATAACGTATAACGTTATATAGTATTACGTTATAACGTATAACGTTATATAGTATTACGTTATAACGTATAACGTTATATAGTATTACGTTATAAGTATAACGTTATATAGTATCACCATGTAACGTATAACGTTATATAGTACCACCATGTAACGTATAACGTTATATGGTATTACGTTATAACGTATAACGTCATGTAGTATTACGTTATAACGTATAACGTTATGTAGTATTACGTTATGACGTATAACGTTATATAGTATTACGTTATAACGTATAACGTTATATAATATTACCATATAACGTATAACGTTATATAATATTACCATATAAAGTATAACGTTATATAGTATTACGTTATAACGTATAACGTTGTATAGTATTACGTTATATCGTATAACGTTGTATAGTATTACGTTATAACGTATAACGTTATATAGTATTACGTTATATCGTATAACGTTATATAGTATTACGTTATAACGTATAACGTTATATAGTACTACGTTATAACGTATAACGATATATAGTATTACGTTATAACGTATAACGTTATATAGTATTACGTTATGACGTATAACGTTATATAGTATTACGTTATACCGTATAACGTTATATAGTATTACGTTATAACGTATAACGTTATGTAGTATTACGTTATAACGTTATATAGTATCACCATATAACGTGTAACGTTATATAGTATTACGTTATAACGTATAACGTTATATAGTATTACGTTATAACGTATAACGTTATATAGTATTACGTTATAACGTATAACGTTATATAGTATTACGTTATAACGTATAACGTTATATAGTATCACCATGTAACGTATAACGTTATATAGTACCACCATGTAACGTATAACGTTATATAGTATTACGTTATAACGTATAACGTCATGTAGTATTACGTTATAACGTATAACGTTATGTAGTATTACGTTATGACGTATAACGTTATATAGTATTACGTTATAACGTATAACGTTATATAATATTACCATGTAACGTATAACGTTATATAATATTACCATATAAAGTATAACGTTATATAGTATTACGTTATAACGTATAACGTTGTATAGTATTACGTTATATCGTATAACGTTGTATAGTATTACGTTATATCGTATAACGTTATATAGTATTACGTTATAACGTATAACGTTATATAGTATTACGTTATATCGTATAACGTTATATAGTATTACGTTATAACGTATAACGTTATATAGTACTACGTTATAACGTATAACGTTATATAGTATTACGTTATAACGTATAACGTTATATAGTATTACGTTATAACGTATAACATTATATAGTATTACGTTATAAAGTATAACGTTATATAATATCACCATGTAACGTATAACGTTATATAGTATTACGTTATAACGTATAACGTTATATAGTATTACGTTATAACGTATAACGTTATATAGTATTACGTTATAACGTATAACGTTATATAGTATTACGTTATAATGTATAACGTTATATAGTATTACGTTATAACGTATAACATTATATAGTATTACGTTATAACGTATAACGTTATATAGTATCACCATGTAACGTATAACGTTATATAGTATTACGTTATAACGTATAACGTTATATAGTATTACGTTATAACGTATAACGTTATATAGTGTTACGTTATAACGTATAACGTTATATAGTATTACGTTATAACGTTATATAGTTTCACCATATAACGTATAACGTTATATAGTATTACGTTATAACGTATAACGTTATATAGTATTACGTTATAACGTATAACGTTATAACGTATAACGTTATATAGTATTACGTTATAACGTATAACGTTATATAGTATTACGTTATAACGTATAACGTTATATAGTATTACGTTATAACGTATAACGTTATATAGTATTACGTTATAACGTATAACGTTATATAGTATTACGTTATAACGTATAACGTTATATAGTATTACGTTATAACGTATAACGTTATATAGTATTACGTTATGACGTATAACGTTATATGGTATTACCATATAACGTATAACGTTATATAGTATTGCGTTATAACGTTATATAGTTTCACCATATAACGTATAACGTTATATAGTATTACGTTATAACGTATAACATTATATAGTACTACGTTATAACGTTATATAGTATCACCATATAACGTATAACGTTATATAGTATTACGTTATAACGTTTAACGTTATATAGTATTACGTTATAACGTATAACGTTATATAGTATTACGTTATAACGTATAACGTTATATAGTATCACCATGTAACTTATAACGTTATATAGTATTACGTTATAACGTATAACGTTATGTAGTATTACCTTATAACGTATAACGTTATATAGTATCACCATGTAACGTATAACGTTATATAGTATTACGTTATAACGTATAACGTTATATAGTATTACGTTATAACGTATAACGTTATATAGTGTTACGTTATAACGTATAACGTTATATAGTATTAAGTTATAACGTATAACGTTATATAGTATTACGTTATAACGTTATATAGTATCACCATATAACGTATAACGTTATATAGTATTACGTTATAACGTATAACGTTATATAGTATTACGTTATAACGTATAACGTTATATAGTATTACGTTATAACGTATAACGTTATATAGTATTACGTTATAACGTATAACGTTGTATAGTATTACGTTATAACGTATAACGTTATATAGTATTACGTTATAACGTATAACGTTATATAGTATCACCATGTAACGTATAACGTTATATAGTATCACCATGTAACGTATAACGTTATATAGTATTACGTTATAACGTATAACGTCATGTAGTATTACGTTATAACGTATAACGTTATGTAGTATTACGTTATAACGTATAACGTTATATAGTATTACGTTATAACGTATAACGTTATATAGTATTACGTTATAATGTATAACGTTATATAGTATTACGTTATAACGTATAACGTTATAACGTATAACGTTATATAGTATTACGTTATAACGTATAACGTTATATAGTATTACGTTATAACGTATAACGTTATATAGTATTACGTTATAACGTATAACGTTATATAGTATTACGTTATAACGTATAACGTTATATAGTATTACGTTATATCGTATAACGTTATATAGTATTACGTTATGACGTATAACGTTATATGGTATTACCATATAACGTATAACGTTATATAGTATTGCGTTATAACGTTATATAGTTTCACCATATAACGTATAACGGTATATAGTATTACGTTATAACGTATAACGTTATATAGTATTACGTTATAACGTATAACGTTATAACGTATAACGTTATATAGTATTACGTTATAACGTATAACGTTATATAGTATTACGTTATAACGTATAACGTTATATAGTATTACGTTATAACGTATAACGTTATATAGTATTACGTTATAACGTATAACATTATATAGTATTACGTTATAACGTTATATAGTATCACCATATAACGTATAACGTTATATAGTATTACGTTATAACGTTTAACGTTATATAGTATTACGTTATAACGTATAACGTTATATAGTATTACGTTATAACGTATAACGTTATATAGTATCACCATGTAACGTATAACGTTATATAGTATTACGTTATAACGTATAACGTTATGTAGTATTACGTTATAACGTATAACGTTATATAGTATCACCATGTAACGTATAACGTTATATAGTATTACGTTATAACGTATAACGTTATATAGTATTACGTTATAACGTATAACGTTATATAGTGTTACGTTATAACGTATAACGTTATATAGTGTTACGTTATAACGTATAACGATATATAGTATTACGTTATAACGTATAACGTTATATAGTATTACGTTATGACGTATAACGTTATATAGTATTACGTTATACCGTATAACGTTATATAGTATTACGTTATAACGTATAACGTTATGTAGTATTACGTTATAACGTTATATAGTATCACCATATAACGTATAACGTTATATAGTATTACGTTATAACGTATAACGTTTTATAGTATTACGTTATAACGTATAACGTTATATAGTATTAAGTTATAACGTATAACGTTATATAGTATTACGTTATAACGTTATATAGTATCACCATATAACGTATAACGTTATATAGTATTACGTTATAACGTTATATAGTATCACCATATAACGTATAACGTTATATAGTATTACGTTATAACGTATAACGTTATATAGTATTACGTTATAACGTATAACGTTTTATAGTATCACCATGTAACGTATAACGTTATATAGTATTACGTTATAACGTATAACGTTATGTAGTATTACGTTATAACGTATAACGTTATATAGTATTACGTTATAACGTATAACGTTATATAGTATTACGTTATAACGTATAACGTTATATAGTATTACGTTATAACGTATAACGTTATATAGTATTACGTTATAACGTATAACGTTATATAGTATCACCATGTAACGTATAACGTTATATAGTATCACCATGTAACGCATAACGTTATATAGTATTACGTTATAACGTATAACGTCATGTAGTATTACGTTATAACGTATAACGTTATGTAGTATTACGTTATGACGTATAACGTTATATAGTATTACGTTATAACGTATAACGTTATATAGTGTTACGTTATAACGTATAACGTTATATAGTATTACGTTATAACGTATAACGATATATAGTATTACGTTATAACGTATAACGTTATATAGTATTACGTTATAACGTATAACGTTATATAGTATTACGTTATAATGTATAACGTTATATAGTATTACGTTATAACGTATAACATTATATAGTATTACGTTATAACGTATAACGTTATATAGTATCACCATGTAACGTATAACGTTATATAGTATTACGTTATAACGTATAACGTTATATAGTATTACGTTATAACGTATAACGTTATATAGTGTTACGTTATAACGTATAACGTTATATAGTATTACGTTATAACGTATAACGTTATATAGTATTACGTTATAACGTATAACGTTATATAGTGTTACGTTATAACGTATAACGTTATATAGTATTAAGTTATAACGTATAACGTTATATAGTATTACGTTATAACGTTATATAGTATCACCATATAACGTATAACGTTATATAGTATTACGTTATAACGTATAACGTTATATAGTATTACGTTATAACGTATAACGTTATATAGTATTACGTTATAACGTATAACGTTATATAGTATTACCATATAACGTATATCGTTATATAGTATTACCTTATAACGTATAACGTTATATAGTATTACGTTATGACGTATAACGTTATATGGTATTACCATATAACGTATATTCGTTATATAGTATTACGTTATAACGTTATATAGTATCACCATATAACGTATAACGTTATATAGTATTACGTTATAACGTATAACGTTATATAGTATTACGTTATAACGTATAACGTTATATAGTATTACGTTATAACGTATAACGTTATATAGTATTACCATATAACGTATATCGTTATATAGTATTACCTTATAACGTATAACGTTATATAGTATTACGTTATGACGTATAACGTTATATGGTATTACCATATAACGTATAACGTTATATAGTATTGCGTTATAACGTTATATAGTTTCACCATATAACGTATAACGTTATATAGTATTACGTTATAACGTATAACATTATATAGTATTACGTTATAACGTTATATAGTATCACCATATAACGTATAACGTTATATAGTATTACGTTATAACGTTTAACGTTATATAGTATTACGTTATAACGTATAACGTTATATAGTATTACGTTATAACGTATAACGTTATATAGTATCACCATGTAACTTATAACGTTATATAGTATTACGTTATAACGTATAACGTTATGTAGTATTACCTTATAACGTATAACGTTATATAGTATCACCATGTAACGTATAACGTTATATAGTATTACGTTATAACGTATAACGTTATATAGTATTACGTTATAACGTATAACGTTATATAGTGTTACGTTATAACGTATAACGTTATATAGTATTAAGTTATAACGTATAACGTTATATAGTATTACGTTATAACGTTATATAGTATCACCATACAACGTATAACGTTATATAGTATTACGTTATAACGTATAACGTTATATAGTATTACGTTATAACGTATAACGTTATATAGTATTACGTTATAACGTATAACGTTATATAGTATTACGTTATAACGTATAACGTTGTATAGTATTACGTTATAACGTATAACGTTATATAGTATTACGTTATAACGTATAACGTTATATAGTATCACCATGTAACGTATAACGTTATATAGTATCACCATGTAACGTATAACGTTATATAGTATTACGTTATAACGTATAACGTCATGTAGTATTACGTTATAACGTATAACGTTATGTAGTATTACGTTATAACGTATAACGTTATATAGTATTACGTTATAACGTATAACGTTATATAGTATTACGTTATAATGTATAACGTTATATAGTATTACGTTATAACGTATAACGTTATAACGTATAACGTTATATAGTATTACGTTATAACGTATAACGTTATATAGTATTACGTTATAACGTATAACGTTATATAGTATTACGTTATAACGTATAACGTTATATAGTATTACGTTATAACGTATAACGTTATATAGTATTACGTTATATCGTATAACGTTATATAGTATTACGTTATGACGTATAACGTTATATGGTATTACCATATAACGTATAACGTTATATAGTATTGCGTTATAACGTTATATAGTTTCACCATATAACGTATAACGGTATATAGTATTACGTTATAACGTATAACGTTATATAGTATTACGTTATAACGTATAACGTTATAACGTATAACGTTATATAGTATTACGTTATAACGTATAACGTTATATAGTATTACGTTATAACGTATAACGTTATATAGTATTACGTTATAACGTATAACGTTATATAGTATTACGTTATAACGTATAACATTATATAGTATTACGTTATAACGTTATATAGTATCACCATATAACGTATAACGTTATATAGTATTACGTTATAACGTTTAACGTTATATAGTATTACGTTATAACGTATAACGTTATATAGTATTACGTTATAACGTATAACGTTATATAGTATCACCATGTAACGTATAACGTTATATAGTATTACGTTATAACGTATAACGTTATGTAGTATTACGTTATAACGTATAACGTTATATAGTATCACCATGTAACGTATAACGTTATATAGTATTACGTTATAACGTATAACGTTATATAGTATTACGTTATAACGTATAACGTTATATAGTGTTACGTTATAACGTATAACGTTATATAGTGTTACGTTATAACGTATAACGATATATAGTATTACGTTATAACGTATAACGTTATATAGTATTACGTTATGACGTATAACGTTATATAGTATTACGTTATACCGTATGACGTTATATAGTATTACGTTATAACGTATAACGTTATGTAGTATTACGTTATAACGTTATATAGTATCACCATATAACGTATAACGTTATATAGTATTACGTTATAACGTAAAGCGTTTTATAGTATTACGTTATAACGTATAACGTTATATAGTATTAAGTTATAACGTATAACGTTATATAGTATTACGTTATAACGTTATATAGTATCACCATATAACGTATAACGTTATATAGTATTACGTTATAACGTTATATAGTATCACCATATAACGTATAACGTTATATAGTATTACGTTATAACGTATAACGTTATATAGTATTACGTTATAACGTATAACGTTTTATAGTATCACCATGTAACGTATAACGTTATATAGTATTACGTTATAACGTATAACGTTATGTAGTATTACGTTATAACGTATAACGTTATATAGTATTACGTTATAACGTATAACGTTATATAGTATTACGTTATAACGTATAACGTTATATAGTATTACGTTATAACGTATAACGTTATATAGTATTACGTTATAACGTATAACGTTATATAGTATCACCATGTAACGTATAACGTTATATAGTATCACCATGTAACGTATAACGTTATATAGTATTACGTTATAACGTATAACGTCATGTAGTATTACGTTATAACGTATAACGTTATGTAGTATTACGTTATGACGTATAACGTTATATAGTATTACGTTATAACGTATAACGTTATATAGTGTTACGTTATAACGTATAACGTTATATAGTATTACGTTATAACGTATAACGATATATAGTATTACGTTATAACGTATAACGTTATATAGTATTACGTTATAACGTATAACGTTATATAGTATTACGTTATAATGTATAACGTTATATAGTATTACGTTATAACGTATAACATTATATAGTATTACGTTATAACGTATAACGTCATATAGTATCACCATGTAACGTATAACGTTATATAGTATTACGTTATAACGTATAACGTTATATAGTATTACGTTATAACGTATAACGTTATATAGTGTTACGTTATAACGTATAACGTTATATAGTATCACCATGTAACGTATAACGTTATATAGTATTACGTTATAACGTATAACGTTATATAGTATTACGTTATAACGTATAACGTTATATAGTGTTACGTTATAACGTATAACGTTATATAGTATTAAGTTATAACGTATAACGTTATATAGTATTACGTTATAACGTTATATAGTATCACCATATAACGTATAACGTTATATAGTATTACGTTATAACGTATAACGTTATATAGTATTACGTTATAACGTATAACGTTATATAGTATTACGTTATAACGTATAACGTTATATAGTATTACCATATAACGTATATCGTTATATAGTATTACCTTATAACGTATAACGTTATATAGTATTACGTTATGACGTATAACGTTATATGGTATTACCATATAACGTATATTCGTTATATAGTATTACGTTATAACGTTATATAGTTTCACCATATAACGTATAACGTTTTATAGTATTACGTTATAACGTATAACGTTATATAGTATTACGGTATAACGTATAACGTTATAACGTATAACGTTATATAGTATTACGTTATAACGTATAACGTTATATAGTATTACGTTATAACGTATAACGTTATATAGTATTACGTTATAACGTTTAACGTTATATAGTATTACGTTATAACGTATAACGTTATATAGTATTACGTTATAACGTATAACGTTATATAGTATCACCATGTAACGTATAACGTTATATAGTATTACGTTATAACGTATAACGTTATGTAGTATTACGTTATAACGTATAACGTTATATAGTATCACCATGTAACGTATAACGTTATATAGTATTACGTTATAACGTATAACGTTATATAGTATTACGTTATAACGTATAACGTTATATAGTGTTACGTTATAACGTATAACGTTATATAGTATTACGTTATAACGTATAACGATATATAGTATTACGTTATAACGTTATATAGTATCACCATATAACGTATAACGTTATATAGTATTACGTTATAACGTTTAACGTTATATAGTATTACGTTATAACGTATAACGTTATATAGTATTACGTTATAACGTATAACGTTATATAGTATTACGTTATAACGTATAACGTTATATAGTATTACGTTATAACGTATAACGTTATATAGTATTACGTTATAACGTATAACATTATATAGTATTACGTTATAACGTTATATAGTATCACCATATAACGTATAACGTTATATAGTATTACGTTATAACGTATAACGTTATATAGTATTACGTTATAACGTATAACGTTATATAGTATTACGTTATAACGTATAACGTTATATAGTGTTACGTTATAACGTATAACGTTATATAGTATTACGTTATAACGTATAACGATATATAGTATTACGTTATAACGTATAACGTTATATAGTATTACGTTATGACGTATAACGTTATATAGTATTACGTTATACCGTATAACGTTATATAGTATTACGTTATAACGTATAACGTTATGTAGTATTACGTTATAACGTTATATAGTATCACCATATAACGTATAACGTTATATAGTATTACGTTATAACGTATAACGTTATATAGTATTACGTTATAACGTATAACGTTATATAGTATTAAGTTATAACGTATAACGTTATATAGTATTACGTTATAACGTTATATAGTATCACCATATAACGTATAACGTTATATAGTATTACGTTATAACGTTATATAGTATCACCATATAACGTATAACGTTATATAGTATTACGTTATAACGTATAACGTTATATAGTATTACGTTATAACGTATAACGTTTTATAGTATCACCATGTAACGTATAACGTTATATAGTATTACGTTATAACGTATAACGTTATGTAGTATTACGTTATAACGTATAACGTTATATAGTATTACGTTATAACGTATAACGTTATATAGTATTACGTTATAACGTATAACGTTATATAGTATTACGTTATAACGTATAACGTTATATAGTATTACGTTATAACGTATAACGTTATATAGTATCACCATGTAACGTATAACGTTATATAGTATCACCATGTAACGTATAACGTTATATAGTATTACGTTATAACGTATAACGTCATGTAGTATTACGTTATAACGTATAACGTTATGTAGTATTACGTTATGACGTATAACGTTATATAGTATTACGTTATAACGTATAACGTTATATAGTGTTACGTTATAACGTATAACGTTATATAGTATTACGTTATAACGTATAAAGATATATAGTATTACGTTATAACGTATAACGTTATATAGTATTACGTTATAACGTATAACGTTATATAGTATTACGTTATAATGTATAACGTTATATAGTATTACGTTATAACGTATAACATTATATAGTATTACGTTATAACGTATAACGTTATATAGTATCACCATGTAACGTATAACGTTATATAGTATTACGTTATAACGTATAACGTTATATAGTATTACGTTATAACGTATAACGTTATATAGTGTTACGTTATAACGTATAACGTTATATAGTATCACCATGTAACGTATAACGTTATATAGTATTACGTTATAACGTATAACGTTATATAGTATTACGTTATAACGTATAACGTTATTTAGTGTTACGTTATAACGTATAACGTTATATAGTATTAAGTTATAACGTATAACGTTATATAGTATTACGTTATAACGTTATATAGTATCACCATATAACGTATAACGTTATATAGTATTACGTTATAACGTATAACGTTATATAGTATTACGTTATAACGTATAACGTTATATAGTATTACGTTATAACGTATAACGTTATATAGTATTACCATATAACGTATATCGTTATATAGTATTACCTTATAACGTATAACGTTATATAGTATTACGTTATGACGTATAACGTTATATGGTATTACCATATAACGTATATTCGTTATATAGTATTACGTTATAACGTTATATAGTTTCACCATATAACGTATAACGTTTTATAGTATTACGTTATAACGTATAACGTTATATAGTATTACGGTATAACGTATAACGTTATAACGTATAACGTTATATAGTATTACGTTATAACGTATAACGTTATATAGTATTACGTTATAACGTATAACGTTATATAGTATTACGTTATAACGTATAACGTTATATAGTATTACGTTATAACGTTTAACGTTATATAGTATTACGTTATAACGTATAACGTTATATAGTATTACGTTATAACGTATAACGTTATATAGTATCACCATGTAACGTATAACGTTATATAGTATTACGCTATAACGTATAACGTTATGTAGTATTACGTTATAACGTATAACGTTATATAGTATCACCATGTAACGTATAACGTTATATAGTATTACGTTATAACGTATAACGTTATATAGTATTACGTTATAACGTATAACGTTATATAGTGTTACGTTATAACGTATAACGTTATATAGTATTACGTTATAACGTATAACGATATATAGTATTACGTTATAACGTATAACGTTATATAGTATTACGTTATGACGTATAACGTTATATAGTATTACGTTATACCGTATAACGTTATATAGTATTACGTTATAACGTATAACGTTATGTAGTATTACGTTATAACGTTATATAGTATCACCATATAACGTATAACGTTATATAGTATTACGTTATAACGTATAACGTTATATAGTATTACGTTATAACGTATAACGTTATATAGTATTAAGTTATAACGTATAACGTTATATAGTATTACGTTATAACGTTATATAGTATCACCATATAACGTATAACGTTATATAGTATTACGTTATAACGTATAACGTTATATAGTATTACGTTATAACGTATAACGTTTTATAGTATCACCATGTAACGTATAACGCTATATAGTATTACGTTATAACGTATAACGTTATGTAGTATTACGTTATAACGTATAACGTTATATAGTATTACGTTATAACGTATAACGTTATATAGTATTACGTTATAACGTATAACGTTATATAGTATTACGTTATAACGTATAACGTTATATAGTATTACGTTATAACGTATAACGTTATATAGTATCACCATGTAACGTATAACGTTATATAGTATCACCAGTAACGTATAACGTTATATAGTATTACGTTATAACGTATAACGTCATGTAGTATTACGTTATAACGTATAACGTTATGTAGTATTACGTTATGACGTATAACGTTATATAGTATTACGTTATAACGTATAACGTTATATAATATTACCATATAACGTATAACGTTATATAATATTACCATATAAAGTATAACGTTATATAGTATTACGTTATAACGTATAACGTTGTATAGTATTACGTTATATCGTATAACGTTGTATAGTATTACGTTATATCGTATAACGTTATATAGTATTACGTTATAACGTATAACGTTATATAGTATTACGTTATATCGTATAACGTTATATAGTATTACGTTATAAACGTATAACGTTATATAGTATTACGTTATAACGTATAACGTTATATAGTATTACGTTATAATGTATAACGTTATATAGTATTACGTTATAACGTATAACATTATATAGTATTACGTTATAACGTATAACGTTATATAGTATCACCATGTAACGTATAACGTTATATAGTATTACGTTATAACGTTTAACGTTATATAGTATTACGTTATAACGTATAACGTTATATAGTATTACGTTATAACGTATAACGCTATATAGTATCACCATGTAACGTATAACGTTATATAGTATTACGCTATAACGTATAACGTTATGTAGTATTACGTTATAACGTATAACGTTATATAGTATCACCATGTAACGTATAACGTTATATAGTATTACGTTATAAAGTATAACGTTATATAGTATTACGTTATAACGTATAACGTTATATAGTGTTACGTTATAACGTATAACGTTATATAGTATTACGTTATAACGTATAACGATATATAGTATTACGTTATAACGTATAACGTTATATAGTATTACGTTATGACGTATAACGTTATATAGTATTACGTTATACCGTATAACGTTATATAGTATTACGTTATAACGTATAACGTTATGTAGTATTACGTTATAACGTTATATAGTATCACCATATAACGTATAACGTTATATAGTATTACGTTATAACGTATAACGTTATATAGTATTACGTTATAACGTATAACGTTATATAGTATTAAGTTATAACGTATAACGTTATATAGTATTACGTTATAACGTTATATAGTATCACCATATAACGTATAACGTTATATAGTATTACGTTATAACGTATAACGTTATATAGTATTACGTTATAACGTATAACGTTTTATAGTATCACCATGTAACGTATAACGCTATATAGTATTACGTTATAACGTATAACGTTATGTAGTATTACGTTATAACGTATAACGTTATATAGTATTACGTTATAACGTATAACGTTATATAGTATTACGTTATAACGTATAACGTTATATAGTATTACGTTATAACGTATAACGTTATATAGTATTACGTTATAACGTATAACGTTATATAGTATCACCATGTAACGTATAACGTTATATAGTATCACCATGTAACGTATAACGTTATATAGTATTACGTTATAACGTATAACGTCATGTAGTATTACGTTATAACGTATAACGTTATGTAGTATTACGTTATGACGTATAACGTTATATAGTATTACGTTATAACGTATAACGTTATATAATATTACCATATAACGTATAACGTTATATAATATTACCATATAAAGTATAACGTTATATAGTATTACGTTATAACGTATAACGTTGTATAGTATTACGTTATATCGTATAACGTTGTATAGTATTACGTTATATCGTATAACGTTATATAGTATTACGTTATAACGTATAACGTTATATAGTATTACGTTATATCGTATAACGTTATATAGTATTACGTTATAACGTATAACGTTATATAGTATTACGTTATAACGTATAACGTTATATAGTATTACGTTATAATGTATAACGTTATATAGTATTACGTTATAACGTATAACATTATATAGTATTACGTTATAACGTATAACGTTATATAGTATCACCATGTAACGTATAACGTTATATAGTATTACGTTATAACGTATAACGTTATATAGTATTACGTTATAACGTATAACGTTATATAGTGTTACGTTATAACGTATAACGTTATATAGTATTACGTTATAACGTATAACGTTATATAGTATTAAGTTATAACGTATAACGTTATATAGTATTACGTTATAACGTTATATAGTATCACCATATAACGTATAACGTTATATAGTATTACGTTATAACGTATAACGTTATATAGTATTACGTTATAACGTATAACGTTATATAGTATTACGTTATAACGTTTAACGTTATATAGTATTACGTTATAACGTATAACGTTATATAGTATTACGTTATAACGTATAACGCTATATAGTATCACCATGTAACGTATAACGTTATATAGTATTACGTTATAACGTATAACGTTATGTAGTATTACGTTATAACGTATAACGTTATATAGTATCACCATGTAACGTATAACGTTATATAGTATTACGTTATAACGTATAACGTTATATAGTGTTACGTTATAACGTATAACGATATATAGTATTACGTTATAACGTATAACGTTATATAGTATTACGTTATGACGTATAACGTTATATAGTATTACGTTATACCGTATAACGTTATATAGTATTACGTTATAACGTATAACGTTATATAGTGTTACGTTATAACGTATAACGTTATATAGTATTACGTTATAACGTATAACGATATATAGTATTACGTTATAACGTATAACGTTATATAGTATTACGTTATAACGTATAACGTTTTATAGTATCACCATGTAACGTATAACGTTATATAGTATTACGTTATAACGTATAACGTTATGTAGTATTACGTTATAACGTATAACGTTATATAGTATTACGTCATAACGTATAACGTTATATAGTATTACGTTATAACGTATAACGTTATATAGTATTACGTTATAACGTATAACGTTATATAGTATTACGTTATAACGTATAACGTTATATAGTATCACCATGTAACGTATAACGTTATATAGTATCACCATGTAACGTATAACGTTATATAGTATTACGTTATAACGTATAACGTCATGTAGTATTACGTTATAACGTATAACGTTATGTAGTATTACGTTATGACGTATAACGTTATATAGTATTACGTTATAACGTATAACGTTATATAATATTACCATATAACGTATAACGTTATGTAATATTACCATATAAAGTATAACGTTATATAGTATTACGTTATAACGTATAACGTTGTATAGTATTACGTTATATCGTATAACGTTGTATAGTATTACGTTATATCGTATAACGTTATATAGTATTACGTTATAACGTATAACGTTATATAGTATTACGTTATATCGTATAACGTTATATAGTATTACGTTATAACGTATAACGTTATATAGTACTACGTTATAACGTATAACGTTATATAGTATTACGTTATAACGTATAACGTTATATAGTATTACGTTATAACGTTATATAGTATCACCATATAACGTATAACGTTATATAGTATTACGTTATAACGTATAACGTTATATAGTGTTACGTTATAACGTATAACGTTATATAGTATTACCATATAACGTATATCGTTATATAGTATTACGTTATAACGTATAACGTTATATAGTATTACGTTATAACGTATAACGTTATATAGTGTTACGTTATAACGTATAACGTTATATAGTATTACGTTATAACGTATAACGTTATATAGTATTAAGTTATAACGTATAACGTTATATAGTATTACGTTATAACGTTATATAGTATCACCATATAACGTATAACGTTATATAGTATTACGTTATAACGTATAACGTTATATAGTGTTACGTTATAACGTATAACGTTATATAGTATTACCATATAACGTATATCGTTATATAGTATTATCTTATAACGCATAACGTTATATAGTATTACGTTATAACGTATAACGTTATATAGTATTACGTTATGACGTATAACGTTATATAGTATTACGTTATAACGGATAACGTTATATACTATTACGTTATAACGTCATATAGTACCACCATATAACGTATAACGTTACACAGTATTACGTTATAACGTATAACGTTATATAGTATTACGTTATAACGTATAACGTTATATAGTATTACGTTATAACGTTATATAGTATCACCATATAACGTATAACGTTATATAGTATTACGTTATGACGTATAACGTTATATAGTATTACCATATAACGTATAACGTTATATAGTATTACGTTATAACGTATAACGTTATATAGTATTACGTTATAACGTATAACGTTATATAGTATTACGTTATAACGTTATATAGAATTACCATATAACGTATAACGTTATATAGTATTACCATATAACGTATAACGTTATATA
Source organism: Bombus flavifrons (assembly GCF_040668555.2). Classification (NCBI taxonomy): domain Eukaryota; kingdom Metazoa; phylum Arthropoda; class Insecta; order Hymenoptera; family Apidae; genus Bombus; species Bombus flavifrons. Next base: position 39,594 of record NW_027184902.1, read on the forward strand.
GTATTACGTTATAACGTATAACGTTATATAGTATTACGTTATAACGTATAACGTTATATAGTATTGCGTTATAACGTATAACGTTATATAGTATTACGTTATAACGTATAACGTTATATAGTATTACGTTATAACGTTGTATAGTATCACCATATAACGTATAACGTTATATAGTATTACGTTATGACGTATAACGTTATATAGTATTACCATATAACGTATAACGTTATATAGTATTACGTTATAACGTATAACGTTATATAGTATTACGTTATAACGTATAACGTTATATAGTATTGCGTTATAACGTATAACGTTATATAGTATTACGTTATAACGTATAACGTTATATAGTATTACGTTATAACGTTATATAGTATCACCATATAACGTATAACGTTATATAGTATTACGTTATGACGTATAACGTTATATAGTATTACCATATAACGTATAACGTTATATAGTATTACGTTATAACGTATAACGTTATATAGTATTACGTTATAACGTATAACGTTATATAGTATTACGTTATAACGTTATATAGAATTACCATATAACGTATAACGTTATATAGTATTACGTTATAACGTATAATGTTATATAGTATTACGTTATGCCGTATAACGTTATATAGTATTACGTTATAACGTATAACGTTACATAGTATTACGTTATAACGGATAACGTTATATAGTATTACGTTATAACGGATAACGTTATATAGTATTACGTTATAACGTTATATAGTATCACCATGTAACGTGTAACGTTATATAGTATTACGTTATAACGTATAACGTTATATAGTATTACGTTATAACGCATAACGTTATATAGTATTACGTTATAACGTATAACATTATATAGTATTACGTTATAACGTATAACGTTATATAGTATCACCATGTAACGTATAACGTTATATAATATTACGTTATAACGTATAACGTTATATAGTATTACGCTATAACGTATAACGATATATAGTATCACCATGTAACGTATAACGTTATATAGTATTACGTTATAACGTATAACTTTATATAGTATTACGTTATAACGTATAACGTTATATAGTATTACGTTATAACGTATAACATTATATAGTATTACGTTATAACGTATAACGTTATATAGTATCACCATGTAACGTATAACGTTATATAGTATTACGTTATAACGTATAACGTTATATAGTATTACGTTATAACGTATAACGTTATATAGTATTGCGTTATAACGTATAACGTTATATAGTATTACGTTATAACGTATAACGTTATATAGTATTACGTTATAACGTTGTATAGTATCACCATATAACGTATAACGTTATATAGTATTACGTTATGACGTATAACGTTATATAGTATTACCATATAACGTATAACGTTACATAGTATTACGTTATAACGGATAACGTTATATAGTATTACGTTATAACGGATAACGTTATATAGTATTACGTTATAACGTTATATAGTATCACCATGTAACGTGTAACGTTATATAGTATTACGTTATAACGTATAACGTTATATAGTATTACGTTATAACGCATAACGTTATATAGTATTACGTTATAACGTATAACATTATATAGTATTACGTTATGACGTATAACGTTATATAGTATCACCATGTAACGTATAACGTTATATAATATTACGTTATAACGTATAACGTTATATAGTATTACGCTATAACGTATAACGATATATAGTATCACCATGTAACGTATAACGTTATATAGTATTACGTTATAACGTATAACTTTATATAGTATTACGTTATAACGTATAACGTTATATAGTATTACGTTATAACGTATAACATTATATAGTATTACGTTATAACGTATAACGTTATATAGTATCACCATGTAACGTATAACGTTATATAGTATTACGTTATAACGTATAACGTTATATAGTATTACGTTATAACGTATAACGTTATATAGTATTGCGTTATAACGTATAACGTTATATAGTATTACGTTATAACGTATAACGTTATATAGTATTACGTTATAACGTTGTATAGTATCACCATATAACGTATAACGTTATATAGTATTACGTTATGACGTATAACGTTATATAGTATTACCATATAACGTATAACGTTATATAGTATTACGTTATAACGTATAACGTTATATAGTATTACGTTATAACGTATAACGTTATATAGTATTACGTTATAACGTTATATAGTATCACCATATAACGTATAACGTTATATAGTATTACGTTATGACGTATAACGTTATATAGTATTGCGTTATAACGTATAACGTTATATAGTATTACGTTATAACGTATAACGTTATATAGTATTACGTTATAACGTTGTATAGTATCACCATATAACGTATAACGTTATATAGTATTACGTTATAACGTATAACGTTATATAGTGTTACGTTATAACGTATAACGTTATATAGTATTACCATATAACGTATATCGTTATATAGTATTATCTTATAACGCATAACGTTATATAGTATTACGTTATAACGTATAACGTTATATAGTATTGCGTTATAACGTATAACGTTATATAGTATTACGTTATAACGTATAACGTTATATAGTATTACGTTATAACGTTGTATAGTATCACCATATAACGTATAACGTTATATAGTATTACGTTATAACGTATAACGTTATATAGTATTAAGTTATAACGTATAACGTTATATAGTATTACGTTATAACGTTATATAGTATCACCATATAACGTATAACGTTATATAGTATTACGTTATAACGTATAACGTTATATAGTGTTACGTTATAACGTATAACGTTATATAGTATTACCATATAACGTATATCGTTATATAGTATTATCTTATAACGCATAACGTTATATAGTATTACGTTATAACGTATAACGTTATATAGTATTACGTTATAACGTTATATAGTATCACCATATAACGTATAACGTTATATAGTATTACGTTATGACGTATAACGTTATATAGTATTACCATATAACGTATAACGTTATATAGTATTACGTTATAACGTATAACGTTATATAGTATTACGTTATAACGTATAACGTTATATAGTATTACGTTATAACGTTATATAGAATTACCATATAACGTATAACGTTATATAGTATTACCATATAACGTATAACGTTATATAGTATTACGTTATAACGTATAACGTTATATAGTATTACGTTATAACGTATAACGTTATATAGTATTGCGTTATAACGTATAACGTTATATAGTATTACGTTATAACGTATAACGTTATATAGTATTACGTTATAACGTTGTATAGTATCACCATATAACGTATAACGTTATATAGTATTACGTTATGACGTATAACGTTATATAGTATTACCATATAACGTATAACGTTATATAGTATTACGTTATAACGTATAACGTTATATAGTATTACGTTATAACGTATAACGTTATATAGTATTGCGTTATAACGTATAACGTTATATAGTATTACGTTATAACGTATAACGTTATATAGTATTACGTTATAACGTTATATAGTATCACCATATAACGTATAACGTTATATAGTATTACGTTATGACGTATAACGTTATATAGTATTACCATATAACGTATAACGTTATATAGTATTACGTTATAACGTATAACGTTATATAGTATTACGTTATAACGTATAACGTTATATAGTATTACGTTATAACGTTATATAGAATTACCATATAACGTATAACGTTATATAGTATTACGTTATAACGTATAATGTTATATAGTATTACGTTATGCCGTATAACGTTATATAGTATTACGTTATAACGTATAACGTTACATAGTATTACGTTATAACGGATAACGTTATATAGTATTACGTTATAACGGATAACGTTATATAGTATTACGTTATAACGTTATATAGTATCACCATGTAACGTGTAACGTTATATAGTATTACGTTATAACGTATAACGTTATATAGTATTACGTTATAACGCATAACGTTATATAGTATTACGTTATAACGTATAACATTATATAGTATTACGTTATAACGTATAACGTTATATAGTATCACCATGTAACGTATAACGTTATATAATATTACGTTATAACGTATAACGTTATATAGTATTACGCTATAACGTATAACGATATATAGTATCACCATGTAACGTATAACGTTATATAGTATTACGTTATAACGTATAACTTTATATAGTATTACGTTATAACGTATAACGTTATATAGTATTACGTTATAACGTATAACATTATATAGTATTACGTTATAACGTATAACGTTATATACTATTACGTTATAACGTCATATAGTACCACCATATAACGTATAACGTTACACAGTATTACGTTATAACGTATAACGTTATATAGTATTACGTTATAACGTATAACGTTATATAGTATTACGTTATAACGTTATATAGTATCACCATATAACGTATAACGTTATATAGTATTACGTTATGACGTATAACGTTATATAGTATTACCATATAACGTATAACGTTATATAGTATTACGTTATAACGTATAACGTTATATAGTATTACGTTATAACGTATAACGTTATATAGTATTACGTTATAACGTTATATAGAATTACCATATAACGTATAACGTTATATAGTATTACCATATAACGTATAACGTTATATAGTATTACGTTATAACGTATAACGTTATATAGTATTACGTTATAACGTATAACGTTATATAGTATTGCGTTATAACGTATAACGTTATATAGTATTACGTTATAACGTATAACGTTATATAGTATTACGTTATAACGTTGTATAGTATCACCATATAACGTATAACGTTATATAGTATTACGTTATGACGTATAACGTTATATAGTATTACCATATAACGTATAACGTTATATAGTATTACGTTATAACGTATAACGTTATATAGTATTACGTTATAACGTATAACGTTATATAGTATTGCGTTATAACGTATAACGTTATATAGTATTACGTTATAACGTATAACGTTATATAGTATTACGTTATAACGTTATATAGTATCACCATATAACGTATAACGTTATATAGTATTACGTTATGACGTATAACGTTATATAGTATTACCATATAACGTATAACGTTATATAGTATTACGTTATAACGTATAACGTTATATAGTATTACGTTATAACGTATAACGTTATATAGTATTACGTTATAACGTTATATAGAATTACCATATAACGTATAACGTTATATAGTATTACCATATAACGTATAACGTTATATAGTATTACGTTATAACGTATAACGTTATATAGTATTACGTTATAACGTATAACGTTATATAGTATTGCGTTATAACGTATAACGTTATATAGTATTACGTTATAACGTATAACGTTATATAGTATTACGTTATAACGTTGTATAGTATCACCATATAACGTATAACGTTATATAGTATTACGTTATGACGTATAACGTTATATAGTATTACCATATAACGTATAACGTTATATAGTATTACGTTATAACGTATAACATTATATAGTATTACGTTATAACGTATAACGTTATATAGTATCACCATGTAACGTATAACGTTATATAATATTACGTTATAACGTATAACGTTATATAGTATTACGCTATAACGTATAACGATATATAGTATCACCATGTAACGTATAACGTTATATAGTATTACGTTATAACGTATAACTTTATATAGTATTACGTTATAACGTATAACGTTATATAGTATTACGTTATAACGTATAACATTATATAGTATTACGTTATAACGTATAACGTTATATAGTATCACCATGTAACGTATAACGTTATATAGTATTACGTTATAACGTTATATAGAATTACCATATAACGTATAACGTTATATAGAATTACCATATAACGTATAACGTTATATAGTATTACGTTATAACGTATAACGTTATATAGTATTACGTTATAACGTATAACGTTATATAGTATCACCATGTATCGTATAACGTTATATAGTATTACGTTATAACGTTATATAGAATTACCATATAACGTATAACGTTATATAGTATTACGTTATAACGTATAACGTTATATAGTATTGCGTTATAACGTATAACGTTATATAGTATTACGTTATAACGTATAACGTTATATAGTATTACGTTATAACGTTATATAGTATCACCATATAACGTATAACGTTATATAGTATTACGTTATGACGTATAACGTTATATAGTATTACCATATAACGTATAACGTTATATAGTATTACGTTATAACGTATAACGTTATATAGTATTACGTTATATCGTATAACGTTATATAGTGTTACGTTATAACGTTATATAGAATTACCATATAACGTATAACGTTATATAGTATTACGTTATAACGTATAACGTTATATAGTATTACGTTATGCCGTATAACGTTATATAGTATTACGTTATAACGTATAACGTTACATAGTATTACGTTATAACGTATAACGTTACATAGTATTACGTTATAACGGATAACGTTATATACTATTACGTTATAACGTCATATATTACCACCATATAACGTACAACGTTACACAGTATTACGTTATAACGTATAACGTTATATAGTATTACGTTATAACGTATAACGTTATATAGTATTACGTTATAACGTTATATAGTATCACCATATAACGTATAACGTTATATAGTATTACGTTATGACGTATAACGTTATATAGTATTACCATATAACGTATAACGTTATATAGTATTACGTTATAACGTATAACGTTATATAGTATTACGTTATAACGTATAACGTTATATAGTATTACGTTATAACGTTATATAGAATTACCATATAACGTATAACGTTATATAGTATTACCATATAACGTATAACGTTATATAGTATTACGTTATAACGTATAACGTTATATAGTATTACGTTATAACGTATAACGTTATATAGTATTGCGTTATAACGTATAACGTTATATAGTATTACGTTATAACGTATAACGTTATATAGTATTACGTTATAACGTTGTATAGTATCACCATATAACGTATAACGTTATATAGTATTACGTTATGACGTATAACGTTATATAGTATTACCATATAACGTATAACGTTATATAGTATTACGTTATAACGTATAACGTTATATAGTATTACGTTATAACGTATAACGTTATATAGTATTACGTTATAACGTTATATAGAATTACCATATAACGTATAACGTTATATAGAATTACCATATAACGTATAACGTTATATAGTATTACGTTATAACGTATAACGTTATATAGTATTACGTTATAACGTATAACGTTATATAGTATTGCGTTATAACGTATAACGTTATATAGTATTACGTTATAACGTATAACGTTATATAGTATTACGTTATAACGTTATATAGTATCACCATATAACGTATAACGTTATATAGTATTACGTTATGACGTATAACGTTATATAGTATTACCATATAACGTATAACGTTATATAGTATTACGTTATAACGTATAATGTTATATAGTATTACGTTATGCCGTATAACGTTATATAGTATTACGTTATAACGTATAACGTTACATAGTATTACGTTATAACGGATAACGTTATATAGTATTACGTTATAACGGATAACGTTATATAGTATTACGTTATAACGTATAACGTTATGTAGTATTACGTTATAACGGATAACGTTATATAGTATTACGTTATAACGTATAACGTTATATAGTATTACGTTATAACGTATAACATTATATAGTATTACGTTATAACGTATAACGTTATATAGTATCACCATGTAACGTGTAACGTTATATAGTATTACGTTATGACGTATAACGTTATATAGTATTACCATATAACGTATAACGTTATATAGTATTACGTTATAACGTATAACGTTATATAGTATTACGTTATAACGTATAACGTTATATAGTATTACGTTATAACGTTATATAGAATTACCATATAACGTATAACGTTATATAGTATTACCATATAACGTATAACGTTATATAGTATTACGTTATAACGTATAACGTTATATAGTATTACGTTATAACGTATAACGTTATATAGTATTGCGTTATAACGTATAACGTTATATAGTATTACGTTATAACGTATAACGTTATATAGTATTACGTTATAACGTTGTATAGTATCACCATATAACGTATAACGTTATATAGTATTACGTTATAACGTATAACGTTATATAGTATTACGTTATAACGTATAACGTTATATAGTATTGCGTTATAACGTATAACGTTATATAGTATTACGTTATAACGTATAACGTTATATAGTATTACGTTATAACGTATAACGTTATATAGTATTGCGTTATAACGTATAACGTTATATAGTATTACGTTATAACGTATAACGTTATATAGTATTACGTTATAACGTTGTATAGTATCACCATATAACGTATAACGTTATATAGTATTACGTTATAACGTATAACGTTATATAGTATTACGTTATAACGTATAACGTTATATAGTATTGCGTTATAACGTATAACGTTATATAGTATTACGTTATAACGTATAACGTTATATAGTATTACGTTATAACGTTATATAGTATTACCATATAACGTATAACGTTATATAGTATTACGTTATAACGTATAACGTTATATAGTATTACGTTATAACGTATAACGTTATATAGTATTACGTTATAACGTTATATAGAATTACCATATAACGTATAACGTTATATAGTATTACGTTATAACGTATAATGTTATATAGTATTACGTTATGCCGTATAACGTTATATAGTATTACGTTATAACGTATAACGTTACATAGTATTACGTTATAACGGATAACGTTATATAGTATTACGTTATAACGGATAACGTTATATAGTATTACGTTATAACGTTATATAGTATCACCATGTAACGTGTAACGTTATATAGTATTACGTTATAACGTATAACGTTATATAGTATTACGTTATAACGTATAACGTTATATAGTATTACGTTATAACGTATAACATTATATAGTATTACGTTATAACGAATAACGTTATATAGTATCACCATGTAACGTATAACGTTATATAATATTACGTTATAACGTATAACGTTATATAGTATTACGCTATAACGTATAACGATATATAGTATCACCATGTAACGTATAACGTTATATAGTATTACGTTATAACGTATAACTTTATATAGTATTACGTTATAACGTATAACGTTATATAGTATTACGTTATAACGTATAACATTATATAGTATTACGTTATAACGTATAACGTTATATAGTATCACCATGTAACGTATAACGTTATATAGTATTACGTTATAACGTTATATAGAATTACCATATAACGTATAACGTTATATAGAATTACCATATAACGTATAACGTTATATAGTATTACGTTATAACGTATAACGTTATATAGTATTACGTTATAACGTATAACGTTATATAGTATCACCATGTATCGTATAACGTTATATAGTATTACGTTATAACGTTATATAGAATTACCATATAACGTATAACGTTATATAGTATTACGTTATAACGTATAACGTTATATAGTATTGCGTTATAACGTATAACGTTATATAGTATTACGTTATAACATATAACGTTATATAGTATTACGTTATAACGTTATATAGTATCACCATATAACGTATAACGTTATATAGTATTACGTTATGACGTATAACGTTATATAGTATTACCATATAACGTATAACGTTATATAGTATTACGTTATAACGTATAACGTTATATAGTATTACGTTATATCGTATAACGTTATATAGTATTGCGTTATAACGTATAACGTTATATAGTATTACGTTATAACGTATAACGTTATATAGTATTACGTTATAACGTTATATAGTATCACCATATAACGTATAACGTTATATAGTATTACGTTATAACGTATAACATTATATAGTATTACGTTATAACGAATAACGTTATATAGTATCACCATGTAACGTATAACGTTATATAATATTACGTTATAACGTATAACGTTATATAGTATTGCGTTATAACGTATAACGTTATATAGTATTACGTTATAACGTATAACGTTATATAGTATTACGTTATAACGTTATATAGTATCACCATGTAACGTATAACGTTATATAGTATTACGTTATAACGTATAACGTTATATAGTATTGCGTTATAACGTATAACGTTATATAGTATTACGTTATAACGTATAACGTTATATAGTATTACGTTATAACGTTGTATAGTATCACCATATAACGTATAACGTTATATAGTATTACGTTATAACGTATAACGTTATATAGTATTACGTTATAACGTATAACGTTATATAGTATTGCGTTATAACGTATAACGTTATATAATATTACGTTATAACGTATAACGTTACATAGTATTACGTTATAACGTTATATAGTATTACCATATAACGTATAACGTTATATAGTATTACGTTATAACGTATAACGTTATATAGTATCACCATGTATCGTATAACGTTATATAGTATTACGTTATAACGTTATATAGAATTACCATATAACGTATAACGTTATATAGTATTACGTTATAACGTATAACGTTATATAGTATTGCGTTATAACGTATAACGTTATATAGTATTACGTTATAACATATAACGTTATATAGTATTACGTTATAACGTTATATAGTATCACCATATAACGTATAACGTTATATAGTATTACGTTATGACGTATAACGTTATATAGTATTACCATATAACGTATAACGTTATATAGAATTACCATATAACGTATAACGTTATATAGTATTACGTTATAACGTATAACGTTATATAGTATTACGTTATAACGTATAACGTTATATAGTATCACCATGTATCGTATAACGTTATATAGTATTACGTTATAACGTTATATAGAATTACCATATAACGTATAACGTTATATAGTATTACGTTATAACGTATAACGTTATATAGTATTGCGTTATAACGTATAACGTTATATAGTATTACGTTATAACATATAACGTTATATAGTATTACGTTATAACGTTATATAGTATCACCATATAACGTATAACGTTATATAGTATTACGTTATGACGTATAACGTTATATAGTATTACCATATAACGTATAACGTTATATAGTATTACGTTATAACGTATAACGTTATATAGTATTACGTTATATCGTATAACGTTATATAGTATTGCGTTATAACGTATAACGTTATATAGTATTACGTTATAACGTATAACGTTATATAGTATTACGTTATAACGTTATATAGTATCACCATATAACGTATAACGTTATATAGTATTACGTTATAACGTATAACATTATATAGTATTACGTTATAACGAATAACGTTATATAGTATCACCATGTAACGTATAACGTTATATAATATTACGTTATAACGTATAACGTTATATAGTATTGCGTTATAACGTATAACGTTATATAGTATTACGTTATAACGTATAACGTTATATAGTATTACGTTATAACGTTATATAGTATCACCATATAACGTATAACGTTATATAGTATTACGTTATGACGTATAACGTTATATAGTATTACCATATAACGTATAACGTTATATAGTATTACGTTATAACGTATAACGTTATATAGTATTACGTTATAACGTATAACGTTATATAGTATTACGTTATAACGTTATATAGAATTACCATATAACGTATAACGTTATATAGTATTACGTTATAACGTATAATGTTATATAGTATTACGTTATGCCGTATAACGTTATATAGTATTACGTTATAACGTATAACGTTATATAGTATTACGTTATAACGTATAACGTTATATAGTATTACGTTATAACGTATAACGTTATATAGTATCACCATGTAACGTATAACGTTATATAGTATTACGTTATAACGTATAACGTTATATAGTATTGCGTTATAACGTATAACGTTATATAGTATTACGTTATAACGTATAACGTTATATAGTATTACGTTATAACGTTGTATAGTATCACCATATAACGTATAACGTTATATAGTATTACGTTATAACGTATAACGTTATATAGTATTACGTTATAGCGTATAACGTTATATAGTATTGCGTTATAACGTATAACGTTATATAATATTACGTTATAACGTATAACGTTACATAGTATTACGTTATAACGTTATATAGTATTACCATATAACGTATAACGTTATATAGTATTACGTTATAACGTATAACGTTGTATAGTATTACGTTATAACGTATAACGTTATATAGTATTACGTTATAACGTTATATAGAATTACCATATAACGTATAACGTTATATAGTATTACGTTATAACGTATAATGTTATATAGTATTACGTTATGCCGTATAACGTTATATAGTATTACGTTATAACGTATAACGTTACATAGTATTACGTTATAACGGATAACGTTATATAGTATTACGTTATAACGGATAACGTTATATAGTATTACGTTATAACGTTATATAGTATCACCATGTAACGTGTAACGTTATATAGTATTACGTTATAACGTATAACGTTATATAGTATTACGTTATAACGTATAACGTTATATAGTATTACGTTATAACGTATAACATTATATAGTATTACGTTATAACGAATAACGTTATATAGTATCACCATGTAAAGTATAACGTTATATAATATTACGTTATAACGTATAACGTTATATAGTATTACGCTATAACGTATAACGATATATAGTATCACCATGTAACGTATAACGTTATATAGTATTACGTTATAACGTATAACTTTATATAGTATTACGTTATAACGTATAACGTTATATAGTATTACGTTATAACGTATAACATTATATAGTATTACGTTATAACGTATAACGTTATATAGTATCACCATGTAACGTATAACGTTATATAGTATTACGTTATAACGTTATATAGAATTACCATATAACGTATAACGTTATATAGAATTACCATATAACGTATAACGTTATATAGTATTACGTTATAACGTATAACGTTATATAGTATTACGTTATAACGTATAACGTTATATAGTATCACCATGTATCGTATAACGTTATATAGTATTACGTTATAACGTTATATAGAATTACCATATAACGTATAACGTTATATAGTATTACGTTATAACGTATAACGTTATATAGTATTGCGTTATAACGTATAACGTTATATAGTATTACGTTATAACATATAACGTTATATAGTATTACGTTATAACGTTATATAGTATCACCATATAACGTATAACGTTATATAGTATTACGTTATGACGTATAACGTTATATAGTATTACCATATAACGTATAACGTTATATAGTATTACGTTATAACGTATAACGTTATATAGTATTACGTTATATCGTATAACGTTATATAGTATTGCGTTATAACGTATAACGTTATATAGTATTACGTTATAACGTATAACGTTATATAGTATTACGTTATAACGTTATATAGTATCACCATATAACGTATAACGTTATATAGTATTACGTTATAACGTATAACATTATATAGTATTACGTTATAACGAATAACGTTATATAGTATCACCATGTTACGTATAACGTTATATAATATTACGTTATAACGTATAACGTTATATAGTATTGCGTTATAACGTATAACGTTATATAGTATTACGTTATAACGTATAACGTTATATAGTATTACGTTATAACGTTATATAGTATCACCATATAACGTACAACGTTATATAGTATTACGTTATGACGTATAACGTTATATAGTATTACCATATAACGTATAACGTTATATAGTATTACGTTATAACGTATAACGTTATATAGTATTACGTTATAACGTATAACGTTATATAGTATTACGTTATAACGTTATATAGAATTACCATATAACGTATAACGTTATATAGTATTACGTTATAACGTATAATGTTATATAGTATTACGTTATGCCGTATAACGTTATATAGTATTACGTTATAACGTATAACGTTACATAGTATTACGTTATAACGGATAACGTTATATAGTATTACGTTATAACGGATAACGTTATATAGTATTACGTTATAACGTTATATAGTATCACCATGTAACGTGTAACGTTATATAGTATTACGTTATAACGTATAACATTATATAGTATTACGTTATAACGTATAACGTTATATAGTATCACCATGTAACGTGTAACGTTATATAGTATTACGTTATGACGTATAACGTTATATAGTATTACCATATAACGTATAACGTTATATAGTATTACGTTATAACGTATAACGTTATATAGTATTACGTTATAACGTATAACGTTATATAGTATTACGTTATAACGTTATATAGAATTACCATATAACGTATAACGTTATATAGTATTACCATATAACGTATAACGTTATATAGTATTACGTTATAACGTATAACGTTATATAGTATTACGTTATAACGTATAACGTTATATAGTATTGCGTTATAACGTATAACGTTATATAGTATTACGTTATAACGTATAACGTTATATAGTATTACGTTATAACGTTGTATAGTATCACCATATAACGTATAACGTTATATAGTATTACGTTATAACGTATAACGTTATATAGTATTACGTTATAACGTATAACGTTATATAGTATTGCGTTATAACGTATAACGTTATATAGTATTACGTTATAACGTATAACGTTATATAGTATTACGTTATAACGTTATATAGTATCACCATATAACGTATAACGTTATATAGTATTACGTTATGACGTATAACGTTATATAGTATTACCATATAACGTATAACGTTATATAGTATTACGTTATAACGTATAACGTTATATAGTATTACGTTATAACGTATAACGTTATATAGTATTACGTTATAACGTTATATAGAATTACCATATAACGTATAACGTTATATAGTATTACGTTATGCCGTATAACGTTATATAGTATTACGTTATAACGTATAACGTTACATAGTATTACGTTATAACGGATAACGTTATATAGTATTACGTTATAACGGATAACGTTATATAGTATTACGTTATAACGTATAACGTTATATAGTATTACGTTATAACGTATAACGTTATATAGTATTACGTTATAACGTATAACATTATATAGTATTACGTTATAACGAATAACGTTATATAGTATCACCATGTAACGTATAACGTTATATAGTATTACGTTATAACGTATAACGTTATATAGTATTACGTTATAACGTATAACGTTATATAGTATTACGTTATAACGTATAACATTATATAGTATTACGTTATAACGAATAACGTTATATAGTATCACCATGTAACGTATAACGTTATATAATATTACGTTATAACGTATAACGTTATATAGTATTACGTTATAACGTATAACGTTATATAGTATTACGTTATAACGTTATATAGAATTACCATATAACGTATAACGTTATATAGAATTACCATATAACGTATAACGTTATATAGAATTACCATATAACGTATAACGTTATATAGTATTACGTTATAACGTATAACGTTATATAGTATTGCGTTATAACGTATAACGTTATATAGTATTACGTTATAACGTATAACGTTATATAGTATTACGTTATAACGTTATATAGTATCACCATATAACGTATAACGTTATATAGTGTTACGTTATGACGTATAACGTTATATAGTATTACCATATAACGTATAACGTTATATAGTATTACGTTATAACGTATAATGTTATATAGTATTACGTTATGCCGTATAACGTTATATAGTATTACGTTATAACGTATAACGTTACATAGTATTACGTTATAACGGATAACGTTATATAGTATTACGTTATAACGGATAACGTTATATAGTATTACGTTATAACGTATAACGTTATGTAGTATTACGTTATAACGGATAACGTTATATAGTATTACGTTATAACGTATAACGTTATGTAGTATTACGTTATAACGCATAACGTTATATAGTATTACGTTATAACGTTATATAGTATCACCATATAACGTATAACGTTATATAGTATTACGTTATGACGTATAACGTTATATAGTATTACCATATAACGTATAACGTTATATAGTATTACGTTATGACGTATAACGTTATATAGTATTACGTTATGACGTATAACGTTATATAGTATTACCATATAACGTATAACGTTACATACTATTACGTTATAACGTTATATAGTATCACCATGTAACGTGTAACGTTATATAGTATTACGTTATAACGTATAACTTTATATAGTATTACGTTATAACGTATAACGTTATATAGTATTACGTTATAACGTATAACATTATATAGTATTACGTTATAACGTATAACGTTATATAGTATCACCATGTAACGTGTAACGTTATATAGTATTACGTTATGACGTATAACGTTATATAGTATTACCATATAACGTATAACGTTATATAGTATTACGTTATAACGTATAACGTTATATAGTATTACGTTATAACGTATAACGTTATATAGTATTACGTTATAACGTTATATAGAATTACCATATAACGTATAACGTTATATAGTATTACCATATAACGTATAACGTTATATAGTATTACGTTATAACGTATAACGTTATATAGTATTACGTTATAACGTATAACGTTATATAGTATTGCGTTATAACGTATAACGTTATATAGTATTACGTTATAACGTATAACGTTACATAAGTATTACGTTATAACGGATAACGTTATATACTATTACGTTATAACGGATAACGTTATATAGTATTACGTTATAACGTCATATAGTACCACCATATAACGTACAACGTTACACAGTATTACGTTATAACGTATAACGTTATATAGTATTACGTTATAACGTATAACGTTATATAGTATTACGTTATAACGTTATATAGTATCACCATATAACGTATAACGTTATATAGTATTACGTTATAACGGATAACGTTATATAGTATTACGTTATAACGGATAACGTTATATAGTATTACGTTATAACGTTATATAGTATCACCATGTAACGTGTAACGTTATATAGTATTACGTTATAACGTATAACGTTATATAGTATTACGTTATAACGTATAACGTTATATAGTATTACGTTATAACGTATAACATTATATAGTATTACGTTATAACGAATAACGTTATATAGTATCACCATGTAACGTATAACGTTATATAATATTACGTTTATAACGTATAACGTTATATAGTATTACGCTATAACGTATAACGATATATAGTATCACCATGTAACGTATAACGTTATATAGTATTACGTTATAACGTATAACTTTATATAGTATTACGTTATAACGTATAACGTTATATAGTATTACGTTATAACGTATAACATTATATAGTATTACGTTATAACGTATAACGTTATATAGTATCACCATGTAACGTATAACGTTATATAGTATTACGTTATAACGTTATATAGAATTACCATATAACGTATAACGTTATATAGAATTACCATATAACGTATAACGTTATATAGTATTACGTTATAACGTATAACGTTATATAGTATTACGTTATAACGTATAACGTTATATAGTATCACCATGTATCGTATAACGTTATATAGTATTACGTTATAACGTTATATAGAATTACCATATAACGTATAACGTTATATAGTATTACGTTATAACGTATAACGTTATATAATATTGCGTTATAACGTATAACGTTATATAGTATTACGTTATAACATATAACGTTATATAGTATTACGTTATAACGTTATATAGTATCACCATATAACGTATAACGTTATATAGTATTACGTTATGACGTATAACGTTATATAGTATTACCATATAACGTATAACGTTATATAGTATTACGTTATAACGTATAACGTTATATAGTATTACGTTATAACGTATAACGTTATATAGTATTACGTTATAACGTTATATAGAATTACCATATAACGTATAACGTTATATAGTATTACCATATAACGTATAACGTTATATAGTATTACGTTATAACGTATAACGTTATATAGTATTACGTTATAACGTATAACGTTATATAGTATTGCGTTATAACGTATAACGTTATATAGTATTACGTTATAACGTATAACGTTATATAGTATTACGTTATAACGTTGTATAGTATCACCATATAACGTATAACGTTATATAGTATTACGTTATAACGTATAACGTTATATAGTATTACGTTATAACGTATAACGTTATATAGTATTGCGTTATAACGTATAACGTTATATAGTATTACGTTATAACGTATAACGTTATATAGTATTACGTTATAACGTTATATAGTATCACCATATAACGTATAACGTTATATAGTATTACGTTATGACGTATAACGTTATATAGTATTACCATATAACGTATAACGTTATATAGTATTACGTTATAACGTATAACGTTATATAGTATTACGTTATAACGTATAACGTTATATAGTATTACGTTATAACGTTATATAGAATTACCATATAACGTATAACGTTATATAGTATTACGTTATAACGTATAATGTTTATATAGTATTACGTTATGCCGTATAACGTTATATAGTATTACGTTATAACGTATAACGTTACATAGTATTACGTTATAACGGATAACGTTATATAGTATTACGTTATAACGGATAACGTTATATAGTATTACGTTATAACGTTATATAGTATCACCATGTAACGTGTAACGTTATATAGTATTACGTTATAACGTATAACGTTATATAGTATTACGTTATAACGTATAACGTTATATAGTATTACGTTATAACGTATAACATTATATAGTATTACGTTATAACGAATAACGTTATATAGTATCACCATGTAACGTATAACGTTATATAATATTACGTTATAACGTATAACGTTATATAGTATTACGCTATAACGTATAACGATATATAGTATCACCATGTAACGTATAACGTTATATAGTATTACGTTATAACGTATAACTTTATATAGTATTACGTTATAACGTATAACGTTATATAGTATTACGATATAACGTATAACATTATATAGTATTACGTTATAACGTATAACGTTATATAGTATCACCATGTAACGTATAACGTTATATAGTATTACGTTATAACGTTATATAGAATTACCATATAACGTATAACGTTATATAGAATTACCATATAACGTATAACGTTATATAGTATTACGTTATAACGTATAACGTTATATAGTATTACGTTATAACGTATAACGTTATATAGTATCACCATGTATCGAATAACGTTATATAGTATTACGTTATAACGTTATATAGAATTACCATATAACGTATAACGTTATATAGTATTACGTTATAACGTATAACGTTATATAGTATTACGTTATAACGTTATATAGTATCACCATATAACGTATAACGTTATATAGTATTACGTTATGACGTATAACGTTATATAGTATTACCATATAACGTATAACGTTATATAGTATTACGTTATAACGTATAACGTTATATAGTATTACGTTATATCGTATAACGTTATATAGTGTTACGTTATAACGTTATATAGAATTACCATATAACGTATAACGTTATATAGTATTACGTTATAACGTATAACGTTATATAGTATTACGTTATGCCGTATAACGTTATATAGTATTACGTTATAACGTATAACGTTACATAGTATTACGTTATAACGTATAACGTTACATAGTATTACGTTATAACGGATAACGTTATATACTATTACGTTATAACGTCATATAGTACCACCATATAACGTACAACGTTACACAGTATTACGTTATAACGTATAACGTTATATAGTATTACGTTATAACGTATAACGTTATATAGTATTACGTTATAACGTTATATAGTATCACCATATAACGTATAACGTTATATAGTATTACGTTATAACGGATAACGTTATATAGTATTACGTTATAACGGATAACGTTATATAGTATTACGTTATAACGTTATATAGTATCACCATGTAACGTGTAACGTTATATAGTATTACGTTATAACGTATAACGTTATATAGTATTACGTTATAACGTATAACGTTATATAGTATTACGTTATAACGTATAACGTTATATAGTATTACGTTATAACGTATAACATTATATAGTATTACGTTATAACGAATAACGTTATATAGTATCACCATGTAACGTATAACGTTATATAATATTACGTTATAACGTATAACGTTATATAGTATTACGCTATAACGTATAACGATATATAGTATCACCATGTAACGTATAACGTTATATAGTATTACGTTATAACGTATAACTTTATATAGTATTACGTTATAACGTATAACGTTATATAGTATTACGTTATAACGTATAACATTATATAGTATTACGTTATAACGTATAACGTTATATAGTATCACCATGTAACGTATAACGTTATATAGTATTACGTTATAACGTTATATAGAATTACCATATAACGTATAACGTTATATAGAATTACCATATAACGTATAACGTTATATAGTATTACGTTATAACGTATAACGTTATATAGTATTACGTTATAACGTATAACGTTATATAGTATCACCATGTATCGTATAACGTTATATAGTATTACGTTATAACGTTATATAGAATTACCATATAACGTATAACGTTATATAGTATTACGTTATAACGTATAACGTTATATAGTATTGCGTTATAACGTATAACGTTATATAGTATTACGTTATAACATATAACGTTATATAGTATTACGTTATAACGTTATATAGTATCACCATATAACGTATAACGTTATATAGTATTACGTTATGACGTATAACGTTATATAGTATTACCATATAACGTATAACGTTATATAGTATTACGTTATAACGTATAACGTTATATAGTATTACGTTATATCGTATAACGTTATATAGTGTTACGTTATAACGTTATATAGAATTACCATATAACGTATAACGTTATATAGTATTACGTTATAACGTATAACGTTATATAGTATTACGTTATGCCGTATAACGTTATATAGTATTACGTTATAACGTATAACGTTACATAGTATTACGTTATAACGTATAACGTTACATAGTATTACGTTATAACGGATAACGTTATATACTATTACGTTATAACGTCATATAGTACCACCATATAACGTACAACGTTACACAGTATTACGTTATAACGTATAACGTTATATAGTATTACGTTATAACGTATAACGTTATATAGTATTACGTTATAACGTTATATAGTATCACCATATAACGTATAACGTTATATAGTATTACGTTATGACGTATAACGTTATATAGTATTACCATATAACGTATAACGTTATATAGTATTACGTTATAACGTATAACGTTATATAGTATTACGTTATAACGTATAACGTTATATAGTATTACGTTATAACGTTATATAGAATTACCATATAACGTATAACGTTATATAGAATTACCATATAACGTATAACGTTATATAGTATTACGTTATAACGTATAACGTTATATAGTATTACGTTATAACGTATAACGTTATATAGTATTGCGTTATAACGTATAACGTTATATAGTATTACGTTATAACGTATAACGTTATATAGTATTACGTTATAACGTTATATAGTATCACCATATAACGTATAACGTTATATAGTATTACGTTATGACGTATAACGTTATATAGTATTACCATATAACGTATAACGTTATATAGTATTACGTTATAACGTATAACGTTATATAGTATTACGTTATATCGTATAACGTTATATAGTGTTACGTTATAACGTTATATAGAATTACCATATAACGTATAACGTTATATAGTATTACGTTATAACGTATAACGTTATATAGTATTACGTTATGCCGTATAACGTTATATAGTATTACGTTATAACGTATAACGTTACATAGTATTACGTTATAACGTATAACGTTACATAGTATTACGTTATAACGGATAACGTTATATACTATTACGTTATAACGTCATATAGTACCACCATATAACGTACAACGTTACACAGTATTACGTTATAACGTATAACGTTATATAGTATTACGTTATAACGTATAACGTTATATAGTATTACGTTATAACGTTATATAGTATCACCATATAACGTATAACGTTATATAGTATTACGTTATAACGGATAACGTTATATAGTATTACGTTATAACGGATAACGTTATATAGTATTACGTTATAACGTTATATAGTATCACCATGTAACGTGTAACGTTATATAGTATTACGTTATAACGTATAACGTTATATAGTATTACGTTATAACGTATAACGTTATATAGTATTACGTTATAACGTATAACATTATATAGTATTACGTTATAACGAATAACGTTATATAGTATCACCATGTAACGTATAACGTTATATAATATTACGTTATAACGTATAACGTTATATAGTATTACGCTATAACGTATAACGATATATAGTATCACCATGTAACGTATAACGTTATATAGTATTACGTTATAACGTATAACTTTATATAGTATTACGTTATAACGTATAACGTTATATAGTATTACGTTATAACGTATAACATTATATAGTATTACGTTATAACGTATAACGTTATATAGTATCACCATGTAACGTATAACGTTATATAGTATTACGTTATAACGTTATATAGAATTACCATATAACGTATAACGTTATATAGAATTACCATATAACGTATAACGTTATATAGTATTACGTTATAACGTATAACGTTATATAGTATTACGTTATAACGTATAACGTTATATAGTATCACCATGTATCGTATAACGTTATATA
Source organism: Bombus flavifrons (assembly GCF_040668555.2). Lineage (NCBI taxonomy): Eukaryota > Metazoa > Arthropoda > Insecta > Hymenoptera > Apidae > Bombus > Bombus flavifrons. The sequence goes on from NW_027184902.1 coordinate 62,562, forward strand.
GTATTACGTTATAACGTTATATAGAATTACCATATAACGTATAACGTTATATAGTATTACGTTATAACGTTATATAGTATCACCATATAACGTATAACGTTATATAGTATTACGTTATGACGTATAACGTTATATAGTATTACCATATAACGTATAACGTTATATAGTATTACGTTATAACGTATAACGTTATATAGTATTACGTTATATCGTATAACGTTATATAGTGTTACGTTATAACGTTATATAGAATTACCATATAACGTATAACGTTATATAGTATTACGTTATAACGTATAACGTTATATAGTATTACGTTATGCCGTATAACGTTATATAGTATTACGTTATAACGTATAACGTTACATAGTATTACGTTATAACGTATAACGTTACATAGTATTACGTTATAACGGATAACGTTATATACTATTACGTTATAACGTCATATAGTACCACCATATAACGTACAACGTTACACAGTATTACGTTATAACGTATAACGTTATATAGTATTACGTTATAACGTATAACGTTATATAGTATTACGTTATAACGTTATATAGTATCACCATATAACGTATAACGTTATATAGTATTACGTTATGACGTATAACGTTATATAGTATTACCATATAACGTATAACGTTATATAGTATTACGTTATAACGTATAACGTTATATAGTATTACGTTATAACGTATAACGTTATATAGTATTACGTTATAACGTTATATAGAATTACCATATAACGTATAACGTTATATAGAATTACCATATAACGTATAACGTTATATAGTATTACGTTATAACGTATAACGTTATATAGTATTACGTTATAACGTATAACGTTATATAGTATTGCGTTATAACGTATAACGTTATATAGTATTACGTTATAACGTATAACGTTATATAGTATTACGTTATAACGTTATATAGTATCACCATATAACGTATAACGTTATATAGTATTACGTTATGACGTATAACGTTATATAGTATTACCATATAACGTATAACGTTATATAGTATTACGTTATAACGTATAACGTTATATAGTATTACGTTATAACGTATAACGTTATATAGTATTACGTTATAACGTTATATAGAATTACCATATAACGTATAACGTTATATAGTATTACGTTATAACGTATAATGTTATATAGTATTACGTTATGCCGTATAACGTATATAGTATTACGTTATAACGTATAACGTTACATAGTATTACGTTATAACGGATAACGTTATATAGTATTACGTTATAACGGATAACGTTATATAGTATTACGTTATACCGTATAACGTTATATAGTATTACATTATAACGTATAACGTTATATAGTATTACGTTATAACGTATAACGTTATATAGTATTAAGTTATAACGTATAACGTTATATAGTATTACGTTATAACGTTATATAGTATCACCATATAACGTATAACGTTATATAGTATTACGTTATAACGTATAAGGTTATATAGTATTACGTTATAACGTATAACGTTATATAATATTACCATATAACGTATAACGTTATATAATATTACCATATAGAGTATAACGTTATATAGTATTACGTTATAACGTATAACGTTGTATAGTATTACGTTATATCGTATAACGTTATATAGTATTACGTTATAACGTATAACGCTATATAGTATTACGTTATAACGTATAACATTATATAGTATTACGTTATAAAGTATAACGTTATATAGTAGCACCATGTAACGTATAACGTATATAGTATTACGTTATAACGTATAACGTTATATAGTATTACGTTATAACGTATAACGTTATATAGTATTACGTTATAATGTATAACGTTATATAGTATTACGTTATAACGTATAACGTTATATAGTATTACGTTATAACGTATAACGTTATATAGTATTACGTTATAACGTATAACGTTATATAGTATTACGTTATAACGTATAACGTTATATAGTATTACGTTATAACGTATAACGTTATATAGTATCACCATGTAACGTATAACGTTATATAGTATCACCATGTAACGTATAACGTTATATAGTATTACGTTATAACGTATAACGTCATGTAGTATTACGTTATAACGTATAACGTCATGTAGTATTACGTTGTAACGTATAACGTTATGTAGTATTACGTTATGACGTATAACGTTATATAGTATTACGTTATAACGTATAACGTTATATAATATTACCATATAACGTATAACGTTATATAATATTACCATATAGAGTATAACGTTATATAGTATTACGTTATAACGTATAACGTTATGTAGTATTACGTTATAACGTATAACGTTATATAGTATTACGTTATGACGTATAACGTTATATAGTATTACGTTATAACGTATAACGTTATATAATATTACCATATAACGTATAACGTTATATACTATTACGTTATAACGTATAACGTTATATAGTATTACGTTATAACGTATAACGTTATATAGCATTACCTTATATCGTATAACGTTATGTAGTATTACGTTATAACGTATAACGTTATATAGTATTACGTTATAACGTATAACGTTATATAGTATTACGTTATAACGTATAACATTATATAGTATTACGTTATAACGTATAACGTTATATAGTATCACCATGTAACGTATAACGTTATATAGTATTACGTTATAACGTATAACGTTATATAGTATTACGTTATAACGTATAACGTTATATAGTATTACGTTATGACGTATAACGTTATATAGTATTACGTTATGACGTATAACGTTATATAGTATTACGTTATAACGTATAACGTTATATAATATTACCATATAACGTATAACGTTATATAGTATTACGCTATAACGTATAACGATATATAGTATCACCATGTAACGTATAACGTTATATAGTATTACGTTATAACGTATAACTTTATATAGTATTACGTTATAACGTATAACGTTATATAGTATTACGTTATAACGTATAACATTATATAGTATTACGTTATAACGTATAACGTTATATAGTATCACCATGTAACGTATAACGTTATATAGTATTACGTTATAACGTTATATAGAATTACCATATAACGTATAACGTTATATAGAATTACCATATAACGTATAACGTTATATAGTATTACGTTATAACGTATAACGTTATATAGTATTACGTTATAACGTATAACGTTATATAGTATCACCATGTATCGTATAACGTTATATAGTATTACGTTATAACGTTATATAGAATTACCATATAACGTATAACGTTATATAGTATTACGTTATAACGTATAACGTTATATAGTATTAAGTTATAACGTATAACGTTATATAGTATTACGTTATAACGTTATATAGTATCACCATATAACGTATAACGTTATATAGTATTACGTTATAACGTATAAGGTTATATAGTATTACGTTATAACGTATAACGTTATATAATATTACCATATAACGTATAACGTTATATAATATTACCATATAGAGTATAACGTTATATAGTATTACGTTATAACGTATAACGTTGTATAGTATTACGTTATATCGTATAACGTTATATAGTATTACGTTATAACGTATAACGTTATATAGTATTACGTTATAACGTATAACATTATATAGTATTACGTTATAAAGTATAACGTTATATAGTAGCACCATGTAACGTATAACGTTATATAGTATTACGTTATAACGTATAACGTTATATAGTATTACGTTATAACGTATAACGTTATATAGTATTACGTTATAACGTATAACGTTATATAGTATTACGTTATAACGTATAACGTTATATAGTATTACGTTATAACGTTATATAGAATTACCATATAACGTATAACGTTATATAGTATTACGTTATAACGTATAATGTTATATAGTATTACGTTATGCCGTATAACGTTATATAGTATTACGTTATAACGTATAACGTTACATAGTATTACGTTATAACGGATAACGTTATATAGTATTACGTTATAACGGATAACGTTATATAGTATTACGTTATACCGTATAACGTTATATAGTATTACATTATAACGTATAACGTTATATAGTATTACGTTATAACGTATAACGTTATATAGTATTAAGTTATAACGTATAACGTTATATAGTATTACGTTATAACGTTATATAGTATCACCATATAACGTATAACGTTATATAGTATTACGTTATAACGTATAAGGTTATATAGTATTACGTTATAACGTATAACGTTATATAATATTACCATATAACGTATAACGTTATATAATATTACCATATAGAGTATAACGTTATATAGTATTACGTTATAACGTATAACGTTGTATAGTATTACGTTATATCGTATAACGTTATATAGTATTACGTTATAACGTATAACGCTATATAGTATTACGTTATAACGTATAACATTATATAGTATTACGTTATAAAGTATAACGTTATATAGTAGCACCATGTAACGTATAACGTTATATAGTATTACGTTATAACGTATAACGTTATATAGTATTACGTTATAACGTATAACGTTATATAGTATTACGTTATAATGTATAACGTTATATAGTATTACGTTATAACGTATAACGTTATATAGTATTACGTTATAACGTATAACGTTATATAGTATTACGTTATAACGTATAACGTTATATAGTATTACGTTATAACGTATAACGTTATATAGTATTACGTTATAACGTATAACGTTATATAGTATCACCATGTAACGTATAACGTTATATAGTATCACCATGTAACGTATAACGTTATATAGTATTACGTTATAACGTATAACGTCATGTAGTATTACGTTATAACGTATAACGTCATGTAGTATTACGTTGTAACGTATAACGTTATGTAGTATTACGTTATGACGTATAACGTTATATAGTATTACGTTATAACGTATAACGTTATATAATATTACCATATAACGTATAACGTTATATAATATTACCATATAGAGTATAACGTTATATAGTATTACGTTATAACGTATAACGTTATGTAGTATTACGTTATAACGTATAACGTTATATAGTATTACGTTATGACGTATAACGTTATATAGTATTACGTTATAACGTATAACGTTATATAATATTACCATATAACGTATAACGTTATATACTATTACGTTATAACGTATAACGTTATATAGTATTACGTTATAACGTATAACGTTATATAGTATTACCTTATATCGTATAACGTTATGTAGTATTACGTTATAACGTATAACGTTATATAGTATTACGTTATAACGTATAACGTTATATAGTATTACGTTATAACGTATAACATTATATAGTATTACGTTATAACGTATAACGTTATATAGTATCACCATGTAACGTATAACGTTATATAGTATTACGTTATAACGTATAACGTTATATAGTATTACGTTATAACGTATAACGTTATATAGTATTACGTTATGACGTATAACGTTATATAGTATTACGTTATGACGTATAACGTTATATAGTATTACGTTATAACGTATAACGTTATATAATATTACCATATAACGTATAACGTTATATAGTATTACGCTATAACGTATAACGATATATAGTATCACCATGTAACGTATAACGTTATATAGTATTACGTTATAACGTATAACTTTATATAGTATTACGTTATAACGTATAACGTTATATAGTATTACGTTATAACGTATAACATTATATAGTATTACGTTATAACGTATAACGTTATATAGTATCACCATGTAACGTATAACGTTATATAGTATTACGTTATAACGTTATATAGAATTACCATATAACGTATAACGTTATATAGAATTACCATATAACGTATAACGTTATATAGTATTACGTTATAACGTATAACGTTATATAGTATTACGTTATAACGTATAACGTTATATAGTATCACCATGTATCGTATAACGTTATATAGTATTACGTTATAACGTTATATAGAATTACCATATAACGTATAACGTTATATAGTATTACGTTATAACGTATAACGTTATATAGTATTAAGTTATAACGTATAACGTTATATAGTATTACGTTATAACGTTATATAGTATCACCATATAACGTATAACGTTATATAGTATTACGTTATAACGTATAAGGTTATATAGTATTACGTTATAACGTATAACGTTATATAATATTACCATATAACGTATAACGTTATATAATATTACCATATAGAGTATAACGTTATATAGTATTACGTTATAACGTATAACGTTGTATAGTATTACGTTATATCGTATAACGTTATATAGTATTACGTTATAACGTATAACGTTATATAGTATTACGTTATAACGTATAACATTATATAGTATTACGTTATAAAGTATAACGTTATATAGTAGCACCATGTAACGTATAACGTTATATAGTATTACGTTATAACGTATAACGTTATATAGTATTACGTTATAACGTATAACGTTATATAGTATTACGTTATAACGTATAACGTTATATAGTATTACGTTATAACGTATAACGTTATATAGTATTACGTTATAACGTATAACGTTATATAGTATTACGTTATAACGTATAACGTTATATAGTATCACCATGTAACGTATAACGTTATATAGTATCACCATGTAACGTATAACGTTATATAGTATTACGTTATAACGTATAACGTCATGTAGTATTACGTTATAACGTATAACGTCATGTAGTATTACGTTATAACGTATAACGTTATATAGTATTACGTTATAACGTATAACGTTATATAGTATTACGTTATAACGTATAACGTTATATAGTATTACGTTATAACGTTATATAGTATCACCATATAACGTATAACGTTATATAGTATTACGTTATGACGTATAACGTTATATAGTATTACCATATAACGTATAACGTTATATAGTATTACGTTATAACGTATAACGTTATATAGTATTACGTTATAACGTATAACGTTATATAGTATTACGTTATAACGTTATATAGAATTACCATATAACGTATAACGTTATATAGTATTACGTTATAACGTATAATGTTATATAGTATTACGTTATGCCGTATAACGTTATATAGTATTACGTTATAACGTATAACGTTACATAGTATTACGTTATAACGGATAACGTTATATAGTATTACGTTATAACGGATAACGTTATATAGTATTACGTTATACCGTATAACGTTATATAGTATTACATTATAACGTATAACGTTATATAGTATTACGTTATAACGTATAACGTTATATAGTATTAAGTTATAACGTATAACGTTATATAGTATTACGTTATAACGTTATATAGTATCACCATATAACGTATAACGTTATATAGTATTACGTTATAACGTATAAGGTTATATAGTATTACGTTATAACGTATAACGTTATATAATATTACCATATAACGTATAACGTTATATAATATTACCATATAGAGTATAACGTTATATAGTATTACGTTATAACGTATAACGTTGTATAGTATTACGTTATATCGTATAACGTTATATAGTATTACGTTATAACGTATAACGCTATATAGTATTACGTTATAACGTATAACATTATATAGTATTACGTTATAAAGTATAACGTTATATAGTAGCACCATGTAACGTATAACGTTATATAGTATTACGTTATAACGTATAACGTTATATAGTATTACGTTATAACGTATAACGTTATATAGTATTACGTTATAATGTATAACGTTATATAGTATTACGTTATAACGTATAACGTTATATAGTATTACGTTATAACGTATAACGTTATATAGTATTACGTTATAACGTATAACGTTATATAGTATTACGTTATAACGTATAACGTTATATAGTATTACGTTATAACGTATAACGTTATATAGTATCACCATGTAACGTATAACGTTATATAGTATCACCATGTAACGTATAACGTTATATAGTATTACGTTATAACGTATAACGTCATGTAGTATTACGTTATAACGTATAACGTCATGTAGTATTACGTTGTAACGTATAACGTTATGTAGTATTACGTTATGACGTATAACGTTATATAGTATTACGTTATAACGTATAACGTTATATAATATTACCATATAACGTATAACGTTATATAATATTACCATATAGAGTATAACGTTATATAGTATTACGTTATAACGTATAACGTTATGTAGTATTACGTTATAACGTATAACGTTATATAGTATTACGTTATGACGTATAACGTTATATAGTATTACGTTATAACGTATAACGTTATATAATATTACCATATAACGTATAACGTTATATACTATTACGTTATAACGTATAACGTTATATAGTATTACGTTATAACGTATAACGTTATATAGTATTACCTTATATCGTATAACGTTATGTAGTATTACGTTATAACGTATAACGTTATATAGTATTACGTTATAACGTATAACGTTATATAGTATTACGTTATAACGTATAACATTATATAGTATTACGTTATAACGTATAACGTTATATAGTATCACCATGTAACGTATAACGTTATATAGTATTACGTTATAACGTATAACGTTATATAGTATTACGTTATAACGTATAACGTTATATAGTATTACGTTATGACGTATAACGTTATATAGTATTACGTTATGACGTATAACGTTATATAGTATTACGTTATAACGTATAACGTTATATAATATTACCATATAACGTATAACGTTATATAGTATTACGCTATAACGTATAACGATATATAGTATCACCATGTAACGTATAACGTTATATAGTATTACGTTATAACGTATAACTTTATATAGTATTACGTTATAACGTATAACGTTATATAGTATTACGTTATAACGTATAACATTATATAGTATTACGTTATAACGTATAACGTTATATAGTATCACCATGTAACGTATAACGTTATATAGTATTACGTTATAACGTTATATAGAATTACCATATAACGTATAACGTTATATAGAATTACCATATAACGTATAACGTTATATAGTATTACGTTATAACGTATAACGTTATATAGTATTACGTTATAACGTATAACGTTATATAGTATCACCATGTATCGTATAACGTTATATAGTATTACGTTATAACGTTATATAGAATTACCATATAACGTATAACGTTATATAGTATTACGTTATAACGTATAACGTTATATAGTATTAAGTTATAACGTATAACGTTATATAGTATTACGTTATAACGTTATATAGTATCACCATATAACGTATAACGTTATATAGTATTACGTTATAACGTATAAGGTTATATAGTATTACGTTATAACGTATAACGTTATATAATATTACCATATAACGTATAACGTTATATAATATTACCATATAGAGTATAACGTTATATAGTATTACGTTATAACGTATAACGTTGTATAGTATTACGTTATATCGTATAACGTTATATAGTATTACGTTATAACGTATATCGTTATATAGTATTACGTTATAACGTATAACATTATATAGTATTACGTTATAAAGTATAACGTTATATAGTAGCACCATGTAACGTATAACGTTATATAGTATTACGTTATAACGTATAACGTTATATAGTATTACGTTATAACGTATAACGTTATATAGTATTACGTTATAACGTATAACGTTATATAGTATTACGTTATAACGTATAACGTTATATAGTATTACGTTATAACGTATAACGTTATATAGTATTACGTTATAACGTATAACGTTATATAGTATCACCATGTAACGTATAACGTTATATAGTATCACCATGTAACGTATAACGTTATATAGTATTACGTTATAACGTATAACGTCATGTAGTATTACGTTATAACGTATAACGTCATGTAGTATTACGTTATAACGTATAATGTTATGTAGTATTACGTTATGACGTATAACGTTATATAGTATTACGTTATAACGTATAACGTTATATAATATTACCATATAACGTATAACGTTATATAATATTACCATATAGAGTATAACGTTATATAGTATTACGTTATAACGTATAACGTTGTATAGTATTACGTTATATCGTATAACGTTATATAGTATTACGTTATAACGTATAACATTATATAGTATTACGTTATAACGTATAACATTATATAGTATTACGTTATAAAGTATAACGTTATATAGTAGCACCATGTAACGTATAACGTTATATAGTATTACGTTATAACGTATAACGTTATATAGTATTACGTTATAACGTATAACGTTATATAGTATTACGTTATAACGTATAACGTTATATAGTATTACGTTATAACGTATAACGTTATATAGTATTACGTTATAACGTATAACGTTATATAGTATTACGTTATAACGTATAACGTTATATAGTATTACGTTATAACGTATAACGTTATATAGTATTACGTTATAACGTATAACGTTATATAGTATCACCATGTAACGTATAACGTTATATAGTATCACCATGTAACGTATAACGTTATATAGTATTACGTTATAACGTATAACGTTGTATAGTATTACGTTATATCGTATAACGTTATATAGTATTACGTTATAACTTATAACGTTATATAGTATTACGTTATAACGTATAACGTTATGTAGTATTACGTTATAACGTATAACGTTATATAGTATTACGTTATGACGTATAACGTTATATAGTATTACGTTATAACGTATAACGTTATATAGTATTACGTTATAACGTATAACGTTATATAGTATTACGTTATAACGTATAACGTTATATAGTATTACGTTATAACGTATAACGTTATATAGTATTACGTTATAACGTATAACGTTATATAGTATCACCATGTAACGTATAACGTTATATAGTATCACCATGTAACGTATAACGTTATATAGTATTACGTTATAACGTATAACGTCATGTAGTATTACGTTATAACGTATAAAATCATGTAGTATTACGTTATAACGTATAACGTTATGTAGTATTACGTTATGACGTATAACGTTATATAGTATTACGTTATAACGTATAACGTTATATAATATTACCATATAACGTATAACGTTATATAATATTACCATATAGAGTATAACGTTATATAGTATTACGTTATAACGTATAACGTTGTATAGTATTACGTTATATCGTATAACGTTATATAGTATTACGTTATAACTTATAACGTTATATAGTATTACGTTATAACGTATAACGTTATGTAGTATTACGTTATAACGTATAACGTTATATAGTATTACGTTATGACGTATAACGTTATATAGTATTACGTTATAACGTATAACGTTATATAATATTACCATATAACGTATAACGTTATATACTATTACGTTATAACGTATAACGTTATATAGTATTACGTTATAACGTATAACGTTATATAGTATTACCTTATATCGTATAACGTTATGTAGTATTACGTTATAACGTATAACGTTATATAGTATTACGTTATAACGTATAACATTATATAGTATTACGTTATAACGTATAACGTTATATAGTATCACCATGTAACGTATAACGTTATATAGTATTACGTTATAACGTATAACGTTATATAGTATTACGTTATAACGTATAACGTTATATAGTGTTACGTTATAACGTATAACGATATATAGTATTACGTTATAACGTATAACGTTATATAGTATTACGTTATGACGTATAACGTTATATAGTATTACGTTATACCGTATAACGTTATATAGTATTACATTATAACGTATAACGTTATATAGTATTACGTTATAACGTATAACGTTATATAGTATTACGTTATAACGTTGTATAGTATCACCATATAACGTATAACGTTATATAGTATTACGTTATAACGTATAACGTTATATAGTATTACGTTATAACGTATAACGTTATATAGTATTGCGTTATAACGTATAACGTTATATAGTATTACGTTATAACGTATAACGTTATATAGTATTACGTTATAACGTTATATAGTATCACCATATAACGTATAACGTTATATAGTATTACGTTATGACGTATAACGTTATATAGTATTACCATATAACGTATAACGTTATATAGTATTACGTTATAACGTATAACGTTATATAGTATTATGTTATAACGTATAACGTTATATAGTATTACGTTATAACGTTATATAGAATTACCATATAACGTATAACGTTATATAGTATTACGTTATAACGTATAATGTTATATAGTATTACGTTATGCCGTATAACGTTATATAGTATTACGTTATAACGTATAACGTTACATAGTATTACGTTATAACGGATAACGTTATATAGTATTACGTTATAACGGATAACGTTATATAGTATTACGTTATAACGTTATATAGTATCACCATGTAACGTGTAACGTTATATAGTATTACGTTATAACGTATAACGTTATATAGTATTACGTTATAACGTATAACGTTATATAGTATTACGTTATAACGTATAACATTATATAGTATTACGTTATAACGAATAACGTTATATAGTATCACCATGTAACGTATAACGTTATATAATATTACGTTATAACGTATAACGTTATATAGTATTACGCTATAACGTATAACGATATATAGTATCACCATGTAACGTATAACGTTATATAGTATTACGTTATAACGTATAACTTTATATAGTATTACGTTATAACGTATAACGTTATATAGTATTACGTTATAACGTATAACATTATATAGTATTACGTTATAACGTATAACGTTATATAGTATCACCATGTAACGTATAACGTTATATAGTATTACGTTATAACGTTATATAGAATTACCATATAACGTATAACGTTATATAGAATTACCATATAACGTATAACGTTATATAGTATTACGTTATAACGTATAACGTTATATAGTATTACGTTATAACGTATAACGTTATATAGTATCACCATGTATCGTATAACGTTATATAGTATTACGTTATAACGTTATATAGAATTACCATATAACGTATAACGTTATATAGTATTACGTTATAACGTATAACGTTATATAGTATTGCGTTATAACGTATAACGTTATATAGTATTACGTTATAACATATAACGTTATATAGTATTACGTTATAACGTTATATAGTATCACCATATAACGTATAACGTTATATAGTATTACGTTATGACGTATAACGTTATATAGTATTACCATATAACGTATAACGTTATATAGTATTACGTTATAACGTATAACGTTATATAGTATTACGTTATATCGTATAACGTTATATAGTGTTACGTTATAACGTTATATAGAATTACCATATAACGTATAACGTTATATAGTATTACGTTATAACGTATAACGTTATATAGTATTACGTTATGCCGTATAACGTTATATAGTATTACGTTATAACGTATAACGTTACATAGTATTACGTTATAACGTATAACGTTACATAGTATTACGTTATAACGGATAACGTTATATACTATTACGTTATAACGTCATATAGTACCACCATATAACGTACAACGTTACACAGTATTACGTTATAACGTATAACGTTATATAGTATTACGTTATAACGTATAACGTTATATAGTATTACGTTATAACGTTATATAGTATCACCATATAACGTATAACGTTATATAGTATTACGTTATAACGGATAACGTTATATAGTATTACGTTATAACGGATAACGTTATATAGTATTACGTTATAACGTTATATAGTATCACCATGTAACGTGTAACGTTATATAGTATTACGTTATAACGTATAACGTTATATAGTATTACGTTATAACGTATAACGTTATATAGTATTACGTTATAACGTATAACATTATATAGTATTACGTTATAACGAATAACGTTATATAGTATCACCATGTAACGTATAACGTTATATAATATTACGTTATAACGTATAACGTTATATAGTATTACGCTATAACGTATAACGATATATAGTATCACCATGTAACGTATAACGTTATATAGTATTACGTTATAACGTATAACTTTATATAGTATTACGTTATAACGTATAACGTTATATAGTATTACGTTATAACGTATAACATTATATAGTATTACGTTATAACGTATAACGTTATATAGTATCACCATGTAACGTATAACGTTATATAGTATTACGTTATAACGTTATATAGAATTACCATATAACGTATAACGTTATATAGAATTACCATATAACGTATAACGTTATATAGTATTACGTTATAACGTATAACGTTATATAGTATTACGTTATAACGTATAACGTTATATAGTATCACCATGTATCGTATAACGTTATATAGTATTACGTTATAACGTTATATAGAATTACCATATAACGTATAACGTTATATAGTATTACGTTATAACGTATAACGTTATATAGTATTGCGTTATAACGTATAACGTTATATAGTATTACGTTATAACATATAACGTTATATAGTATTACGTTATAACGTTATATAGTATCACCATATAACGTATAACGTTATATAGTATTACGTTATGACGTATAACGTTATATAGTATTACCATATAACGTATAACGTTATATAGTATTACGTTATAACGTATAACGTTATATAGTATTACGTTATATCGTATAACGTTATATAGTGTTACGTTATAACGTTATATAGAATTACCATATAACGTATAACGTTATATAGTATTACGTTATAACGTATAACGTTATATAGTATTACGTTATGCCGTATAACGTTATATAGTATTACGTTATAACGTATAACGTTACATAGTATTACGTTATAACGTATAACGTTACATAGTATTACGTTATAACGGATAACGTTATATACTATTACGTTATAACGTCATATAGTACCACCATATAACGTACAACGTTACACAGTATTACGTTATAACGTATAACGTTATATAGTATTACGTTATAACGTATAACGTTATATAGTATTACGTTATAACGTTATATAGTATCACCATATAACGTATAACGTTATATAGTATTACGTTATGACGTATAACGTTATATAGTATTACCATATAACGTATAACGTTATATAGTATTACGTTATAACGTATAACGTTATATAGTATTACGTTATAACGTATAACGTTATATAGTATTACGTTATAACGTTATATAGAATTACCATATAACGTATAACGTTATATAGTATTACGTTATAACGTATAATGTTATATAGTATTACGTTATGCCGTATAACGTTATATAGTATTACGTTATAACGTATAACGTTACATAGTATTACGTTATAACGGATAACGTTATATAGTATTACGTTATAACGGATAACGTTATATAGTATTACGTTATACCGTATAACGTTATATAGTATTACATTATAACGTATAACGTTATATAGTATTACGTTATAACGTATAACGTTATATAGTATTAAGTTATAACGTATAACGTTATATAGTATTACGTTATAACGTTATATAGTATCACCATATAACGTATAACGTTATATAGTATTACGTTATAACGTATAAGGTTATATAGTATTACGTTATAACGTATAACGTTATATAATATTACCATATAACGTATAACGTTATATAATATTACCATATAGAGTATAACGTTATATAGTATTACGTTATAACGTATAACGTTGTATAGTATTACGTTATATCGTATAACGTTATATAGTATTACGTTATAACGTATAACGTTATATAGTATTACGTTATAACGTATAACATTATATAGTATTACGTTATAAAGTATAACGTTATATAGTAGCACCATGTAACGTATAACGTTATATAGTATTACGTTATAACGTATAACGTTATATAGTATTACGTTATAACGTATAACGTTATATAGTATTACGTTATAATGTATAACGTTATATAGTATTACGTTATAACGTATAACGTTATATAGTATTACGTTATAACGTATAACGTTATATAGTATTACGTTATAACGTATAACGTTATATAGTATTACGTTATAACGTATAACGTTATATAGTATTACGTTATAACGTATAACGTTATATAGTATCACCATGTAACGTATAACGTTATATAGTATCACCATGTAACGTATAACGTTATATAGTATTACGTCATAACGTATAACGTCATGTAGTATTACGTTATAACGTATAACGTCATGTAGTATTACGTTATAACGTATAACGTTATGTAGAATTACGTTATGACGTATAACGTTATATAGTATTACGTTATAACGTATAACGTTATATAATATTACCATATAACGTATAACGTTATATAATATTACCATATAGAGTATAACGTTATATAGTATTACGTTATAACGTATAACGTTATGTAGTATTACGTTATAACGTATAACGTTATATAGTATTACGTTATGACGTATAACGTTATATAGTATTACGTTATAACATATAACGTTATATAGTATTACGTTATAACGTTATATAGTATCACCATATAACGTATAACGTTATATAGTATTACGTTATGACGTATAACGTTATATAGTATTACCATATAACGTATAACGTTATATAGTATTACGTTATAACGTATAACGTTATATAGTATTACGTTATATCGTATAACGTTATATAGTGTTACGTTATAACGTTATATAGAATTACCATATAACGTATAACGTTATATAGTATTACGTTATAACGTATAACGTTATATAGTATTACGTTATGCCGTATAACGTTATATAGTATTACGTTATAACGTATAACGTTACATAGTATTACGTTATAACGTATAACGTTACATAGTATTACGTTATAACGGATAACGTTATATACTATTACGTTATAACGTCATATAGTACCACCATATAACGTACAACGTTACACAGTATTACGTTATAACGTATAACGTTATATAGTATTACGTTATAACGTATAACGTTATATAGTATTACGTTATAACGTTATATAGTATCACCATATAACGTATAACGTTATATAGTATTACGTTATAACGGATAACGTTATATAGTATTACGTTATAACGGATAACGTTATATAGTATTACGTTATAACGTTATATAGTATCACCATGTAACGTGTAACGTTATATAGTATTACGTTATAACGTATAACGTTATATAGTATTACGTTATAACGTATAACGTTATATAGTATTACGTTATAACGTTATATAGTATCACCATATAACGTATAACGTTATATAGTATTACGTTATAACGTATAACATTATATAGTATTACGTTATAACGAATAACGTTATATAGTATCACCATGTAACGTATAACGTTATATAATATTACGTTATAACGTATAACGTTATATAGTATTACGCTATAACGTATAACGATATATAGTATCACCATGTAACGTATAACGTTATATAGTATTACGTTATAACGTATAACTTTATATAGTATTACGTTATAACGTATAACGTTATATAGTATTACGTTATAACGTATAACATTATATAGTATTACGTTATAACGTATAACGTTATATAGTATCACCATGTAACGTATAACGTTATATAGTATTACGTTATAACGTTATATAGAATTACCATATAACGTATAACGTTATATAGAATTACCATATAACGTATAACGTTATATAGTATTACGTTATAACGTATAACGTTATATAGTATTACGTTATAACGTATAACGTTATATAGTATCACCATGTATCGTATAACGTTATATAGTATTACGTTATAACGTTATATAGAATTACCATATAACGTATAACGTTATATAGTATTACGTTATAACGTATAACGTTATATAGTATTGCGTTATAACGTATAACGTTATATAGTATTACGTTATAACATATAACGTTATATAGTATTACGTTATAACGTTATATAGTATCACCATATAACGTATAACGTTATATAGTATTACGTTATGACGTATAACGTTATATAGTATTACCATATAACGTATAACGTTATATAGTATTACGTTATAACGTATAACGTTATATAGTATTACGTTATATCGTATAACGTTATATAGTGTTACGTTATAACGTTATATAGAATTACCATATAACGTATAACGTTATATAGTATTACGTTATAACGTATAACGTTATATAGTATTACGTTATGCCGTATAACGTTATATAGTATTACGTTATAACGTATAACGTTACATAGTATTACGTTATAACGTATAACGTTACATAGTATTACGTTATAACGGATAACGTTATATACTATTACGTTATAACGTCATATAGTACCACCATATAACGTACAACGTTACACAGTATTACGTTATAACGTATAACGTTATATAGTATTACGTTATAACGTATAACGTTATATAGTATTACGTTATAACGTTATATAGTATCACCATATAACGTATAACGTTATATAGTATTACGTTATGACGTATAACGTTATATAGTATTACCATATAACGTATAACGTTATATAGTATTACGTTATAACGTATAACGTTATATAGTATTACGTTATAACGTATAACGTTATATAGTATTACGTTATAACGTTATATAGAATTACCATATAACGTATAACGTTATATAGAATTACCATATAACGTATAACGTTATATAGTATTACGTTATAACGTATAACGTTATATAGTATTACGTTATAACGTATAACGTTATATAGTATTGCGTTATAACGTATAACGTTATATAGTATTACGTTATAACGTATAACGTTATATAGTATTACGTTATAACGTTATATAGTATCACCATATAACGTATAACGTCATGTAGTATTACGTTATAACGTATAACGTCATGTAGTATTACGTTATAACGTATAACGTTATGTAGTATTACGTTATGACGTATAACGTTATATAGTATTACGTTATAACGTATAACGTTATATAATATTACCATATAACGTATAACGTTATATAATATTACCATATAGAGTATAACGTTATATAGTATTACGTTATAACGTATAACGTTGTATAGTATTACGTTATATCGTATAACGTTGTATAGTATTACGTTATATCGTATAACGTTATATAGTATTACGTTATAACTTATAACGTTATATAGTATTACGTTATAACGTATAACGTTATGTAGTATTACGTTATAACGTATAACGTTATATAGTATTACGTTATGACGTATAACGTTATATAGTATTACGTTATAACGTATAACGTTATATAGTATTACGTTATAACGTATAACGTTATATAGTATTACGTTATGACGTATAACGTTATATAGTATTACGTTATGACGTATAACGTTATATAGTATTACGTTATAACGTATAACGTTATATAGTATTACGTTATAACGTATAACGTTATATAGTATTACGTTATAACGTATAACGTTATATAGTATTACGTTATAACGTATAACGTTATATAGTATTACGTTATAACGTATAACGTTATATAGTATCACCATGTAACGTATAACGTTATATAGTATCACCATGTAACGTATAACGTTATATAGTATTACGTTATAACGTATAACGTCATGTAGTATTACGTTATAACGTATAAAATCATGTAGTATTACGTTATAACGTATAACGTTATGTAGTATTACGTTATGACGTATAACGTTATATAGTATTACGTTATAACGTATAACGTTATATAATATTACCATATAACGTATAACGTTATATAATATTACCATATAGAGTATAACGTTATATAGTATTACGTTATAACGTATAACGTTGTATAGTATTACGTTATATCGTATAACGTTATATAGTATTACGTTATAACTTATAACGTTATATAGTATTACGTTATAACGTATAACGTTATGTAGTATTACGTTATAACGTATAACGTTATATAGTATTACGTTATGACGTATAACGTTATATAGTATTACGTTATAACGTATAACGTTATATAATATTACCATATAACGTATAACGTTATATACTATTACGTTATAACGTATAACGTTATATAGTATTACGTTATAACGTATAACGTTATATAGTATTACCTTATATCGTATAACGTTATGTAGTATTACGTTATAACGTATAACGTTATATAGTATTACGTTATAACGTATAACATTATATAGTATTACGTTATAACGTATAACGTTATATAGTATCACCATGTAACGTATAACGTTATATAGTATTACGTTATAACGTATAACGTTATATAGTATTACGTTATAACGTATAACGTTATATAGTGTTACGTTATAAGGTATAACGATATATAGTATTACGTTATAACGTATAACGTTATATAGTATTACGTTATGACGTATAACGTTATATAGTATTACGTTATACCGTATAACGTTATATAGTATTACATTATAACGTATAACGTTATATAGTATTACGTTATAACGTATAACGTTATATAGTATTAAGTTATAACGTATAACGTTATATAGTATTACGTTATAACGTTATATAGTATCACCATATAACGTATAACGTTGTATATAGTATTACGTTATAACGTATAAGGTTATATAGTATTACGTTATAACGTATAACGTTATATAATATTACCATATAACGTATAACGTTATATAATATTACCATATAGAGTATAACGTTATATAGTATTACGTTATAACGTATAACGTTGTATAGTATTACGTTATATCGTATAACGTTATATAGTATTACGTTATAACGTATAACGTTATATAGTATTACGTTATAACGTATAACATTATATAGTATTACGTTATAAAGTATAACGTTATATAGTAGCACCATGTAACGTATAACGTTATATAGTATTACGTTATAACGTATAACGTTATATAGTATTACGTTATAACGTATAACGTTATATAGTATTACGTTATAATGTATAACGTTATATAGTATTACGCTATAACGTATAACGTTATATAGTATTACGTTATAACGTATAACGTTATATAGTATTACGTTATAACGTATAACGTTATATAGTATTACGTTATAACGTATAACGTTATATAGTATTACGTTATGACGTATAACGTTATATAGTATTACGTTATAACGTATAACGTTATATAATATTACCATATAACGTATAACGTTATATACTATTACGTTATAACGTATAACGTTATATAGTATTACGTTATAACGTATAACGTTATATAGTATTACCTTATATCGTATAACGTTA
>NW_027184903.1:0-81159 GCF_040668555.2 Bombus flavifrons
ATAGTATAACGTTATAACGTATTACGTTATATGGTATAAGGTTATAACGTATTACGTTATGTAGTACAACATTATAAGGTATAACGTAATACGTTATATGGTACAACGTTATAACGTATTACGTTATATGGTATAACGTTATAAACGTAATACGTTATATAGTATAACGTTATATGGTAAAACGTTATAACGCAATACGTTATATGGTACAACGTTATAACGTATTACGTTATATGGTATAACGATATATATTATAGGGTTATAACGTAATACGTTATATAGTATAACGTTATAACGTATTACGTTATATGGTACAACGTTATAACGTATTACGTTGTATGGTATAACGTTATAAGGTATAGGGTTATAACGTAATACGTTATATAGTATAACGTTATAACGTATTACGTTATATGGTATAAACGTTATAACGTATTACGTTATATGGTACAACGTTATAACGCATTACGTTATATGGTACAACGTTATAACGTATTACGTTATATGTATAACGTTATAACGTAATACGTTATATAGCATAACGTATATGGTATAACGTTATAACGTATTACGTTATATAGTATAACGTTATATGGTATAACGTTATAACGTATTACGTTATGTAGTACAACGTTATAAGGTATAACGTTATGACGTAATACGTTATATGGTATAACGTTATAACGTATTACGTTATATGGTATAACGTTATAACGTAATACGTTATATGGTATAACGTTATATAGTATAACGTTATATGGTATAACGTTATAACGTAATACGTTATATGGTACAACGTTATAACGGATTACGTTATATGGTATAACGTTATGTGGTATAACGTTATAACGTATTACGTTATATGGTATAACGTTATAACGTATTACGTTATGTAGTACAACATTATAAGGTATAACGTAATACGTTATATGGTACAACGTTATAACGTATTACGTTATATGGTATAACGTTATATGGTATAGGGTTATAACGTAATACGTTATATAGTATAACGTTATAACGTATTACGTTATATGGTATAAGGTTATAACGTATTACGTTATGTAGTACAACATTATAAGGTATAACGTAATACGTTATATGGTACAACGTTATAACGTATTACGTTATATGGTATAACGTTATATGGTATAGGGTTATAACGTAATACGTTATATAGTATAACGTTATAACGTATTACGTTATATGGTACAACGTTATAACGTATTACGTTATATGGTACAACGTTATAACGTATTACGTTATATGGTACAACGTTATAACGTATTACGTTTTATGGTATAACGTTATATGGTATAACGTTATAACGTATTACGTTATATGGTATAACGTTATAACGTATTACGTTATATGGTATAACATTATAACGTATTACGTTATATGGTATAACGTTATAACGTATTACGTTATATGGTACAACGTTATAACGTATTACGTTATATGGTATAACATTATAACGTATTGCGTTATATGGTATAACGTTATAACGTATTACGTTATATGGTACAACGTTATAACGTATTACGTTATATGGTATAACGTTATAACGTATTACGTTATATGGTATAAGGTTATAACGTATTACGTTATGTAGTACAACATTATAAGGTATAACGTAATACGTTATATGGTACAACGTTATAACGTATTACGTTATATGGTATAACGTTATATGGTATAGGGTTATAACGTAATACGTTATATAGTATAACGTTATAACGTATTACGTTATATGGTACAACGTTATAACGTATTACGTTATATGGTACAACGTTATAACGTATTACGTTATATGGTACAACGTTATAACGTATTACGTTATATGGTATAACGTTATAACGTAATACGTTATATAGTATAACGTTATATGGTATAACGTTATAACGTATTACGTTATATGGTATAACGTTAAAACGTAATACGTTATATAGTATAACGTTATATGGTATAACGTTATATCGTTTTACGTTATATGGTATAACGATATATGGTATAACGTTATAACCTAATACGTTTTATGGTATAACGTTATATGGTATAACGTTATAACGTATTACGTTATATGGTATAACGTTATAACGTAATACGTTATATGGTACAACGTTATAACGTATTACGTTATGTAGTACAACGTTATAAGGTATAACGTAATACGTTATATGGTACAACGTTATAACGTATTACGTTATATGGTATAACGTTATATGGTATAGGTTTATAACGTAATACGTTATATAGTATAACGTAATAGCGTATTACGTTATATGGTACAACCTTATAACGTATTACGTTATGTAGTACAACGTTATAAGGTATAACGTAATACGTTATATGGTACAACGTTATAACGTATTACGTTATATGGTATAACGTTATAACGTAATACGTTATATAGTATAACGTTATATGGTAAAACGTTATAACGTAATACGTTATATGGTACAACGTTATAACGTATTACGTTATATGGTATAACGATATATGGTATAGGGTTATAACGTAATACGTTATATAGTATAAGGTTATAACGTATTACGTTATGTAGTACAACATTATAAGGTATAACGTAATACGTTATATGGTACAACGTTATAACGTATTACGTTATATGGTATAACGTTATAACGTAATACGTTATATAGTATAACGTTATATGGTAAAACGTTATAACGTAATACGTTATATGGTACAACGTTATAACGTATTACGTTATATGGTATAACGATATATATTATAGGGTTATAACGTAATACGTTATATAGTATAACGTTATAACGTATTACGTTATATGGTACAACGTTATAACGTATTACGTTGTATGGTATAACGTTATAAGGTATAGGGTTATAACGTAATACGTTATATAGTATAACGTTATAACGTATTACGTTATATGGTACAACGTTATAACGTATTACGTTATATGGTACAACGTTATAACGTATTACGTTATATGGTACAACGTTATAACGTATTACGTTATATGGTATAACGTTATAACGTAATACGTTATATAGCATAACGTTATATGGTATAACGTTATAACGTATTACGTTATATAGTATAACGTTATATGGTATAACGTTATAACGTATTACGTTATGTAGTACAACGTTATAAGGTATAACGTTATGACGTAATACGTTATATGGTATAACGTTATAACGTATTACGTTATATGGTATAACGTTATATAGTATAACGTTATATGGTATAACGTTATAACGTAATACGTTATATGGTACAACGTTATAACGTATTACGTTATATGGTATAACGTTATGTGGTATAACGTTATAACGTATTACGTTATATGGTATAACGTTCTAACGTATTACGTTATGTAGTACAACATTATAAGGTATAACGTAATACGTTATATGGTACAACGTTATAACGTATTACGTTATATGGTATAACGTATATGGTATAGGGTTATAACGTAATACGTTATATAGTATAACGTTATAACGTATTACGTTATATGGTATAAGGTTATAACGTATTACGTTATGTAGTACAACATTATAAGGTATAACGTAATACGTTATATGGTACAACGTTATAACGTATTACGTTATATGGTATAACGTTATATGGTATAGGGTTATAACGTAATACGTTATATAGTATAACGTTATAACGTATTGCGTTATATGGTACAACGTTATAACGTAATACGTTATATAGTATAACGTAATAGCGTATTACGTTATATGGTACAACGTTATAACGTATTACGTTATATGGTATAACGTTATAACGTAATACGTTATATAGTATAACGTTATATGGTATAACGTTATAACGTAATACGTTATATGGTACAACGTTATAACGTATTACGTTATATGGTATAACGTTATGTGGTATAACGTTATAACGTATTACGTTATATGGTATAACGTTATAACGTATTACGTTATGTAGTACAACATTATAAGGTATAACGTAATACGTTATATGGTACAACGTTATAACGTATTACGTTATATGGTATAACGTTATATGGTATAGGGTTATAACGTAATACGTTATATAGTATAACGTTATAACGTATTACGTTATATGGTATAAGGTTATAACGTATTACGTTATGTAGTACAACATTATAAGGTATAACGTAATACGTTATATGGTACAACGTTATAACGTATTACGTTATATTTTATAACGTTATATGGTATAGGGTTATAACGTAATACGTTATATAGTATAACGTTATAACGTATTACGTTATATGGTACAACGTTATAACGTATTACGTTATATGGTACAACGTTATAACGTATTACGTTATATGGTACAACGTTATAACGTATTACGTTTTATGGTATAACGTTATATGGTATAGGTTTATAACGTAATACGTTATATAGTATAACGTAATAACGTTTTACGTTATATGGCACAACGTTATAACGTATTACGTTATATGGTATAACGTTATAACGTAATACGTTATATAGTATAACGTTATATGGTATAACGTTATAACGTAATACGTTATATGGTACAACGTTATAACGTATTACGTTATATGGTATAACGTTATGTGGTATAACGTTATAACGTATTACGTTATATGGTATAACGTTATAACGTATTACGTTATGTAGTACAACATTATAAGGTATAACGTAATACGTTATATAGTACAACGTTATAACGTATTACGTTATATGGTATAACGTTATATGGTATAGGGTTATAACGTAATACGTTATATAGTATAACGTTATAACGTATTACGTTATATGGTATAAGGTTATAACGTATTACGTTATGTAGTACAACATTATAAGGTATAACGTAATACGTTATATGGTACAACGTTATAACGTATTACGTTATATGGTATAACGTTATAACGTAATACGTTATATAGTATAACGTTATATGGTAAAACGTTATAACGCAATACGTTATATGGTACAACGTTATAACGTATTACGTTATATGGTATAACGATATATATTATAGGGTTATAACGTAATACGTTATATAGTATAACGTTATAACGTATTACGTTATATGGTACAACGTTATAACGTATTACGTTGTATGGTATAACGTTATAAGGTATAGGGTTATAACGTAATACGTTATATAGTATAACGTTATAACGTATTACGTTATATGGTATAACGTTATAACGTATTACGTTATATGGTACAACGTTATAACGCATTACGTTATATGGTACAACGTTATAACGTATTACGTTATATGGTATAACGTTATAACGTAATACGTTATATAGCATAACGTTATATGGTATAACGTTATAACGTATTACGTTATATAGTATAACGTTATATGGTATAACGTTATAACGTATTACGTTATGTAGTACAACGTTATAAGGTATAACGTTATGACGTAATACGTTATATGGTATAACGTTATAACGTATTACGTTATATGGTATAACGTTATAACGTAATACGTTATATGGTAAAACGTTATATAGTATAACGTTATATGGTATAACGTTATAACGTAATACGTTATATGGTACAACGTTATAACGGATTACGTTATATGGTATAACGTTATGTGGTATAACGTTATAACGTATTACGTTATATGGTATAACGTTATAACGTATTACGTTATGTAGTACAACATTATAAGGTATAACGTAATACGTTATATGGTACAACGTTATAACGTATTACGTTATATGGTATAACGTTATATGGTATAGGGTTATAACGTAATACGTTATATAGTATAACGTTATAACGTATTACGTTATATGGTATAAGGTTATAACGTATTACGTTATGTAGTACAACATTATAAGGTATAACGTAATACGTTATATGGTACAACGTTATAACGTATTACGTTATATGGTATAACGTTATATGGTATAGGGTTATAACGTAATACGTTATATAGTATAACGTTATAACGTATTACGTTATATGGTACAACGTTATAACGTATTACGTTATATGGTACAACGTTATAACGTATTACGTTATATGGTACAACGTTATAACGTATTACGTTTTATGGTATAACGTTATATGGTATAACGTTATAACGTATTACGTTATATGGTATAACGTTATAACGTAATACGTTATATGGTACAACGTTATAACATATTACGTTATATGGTATAACGTTATATGGTATAGGTTTATAACGTAATACGTTATATAGTATAACGTAATAACGTTTTACGTTATATGGCACAACGTTATAACGTATTACGTTATATGGTATAACGTTATAACGTAATACGTTATATAGTATAACGTTATATGGTATAACGTTATAACGTAATACGTTATATGGTACAACGTTATAACGTATTACGTTATATGGTATAACGTTATGTGGTATAACGTTATAACGTATTACGTTATATGGTATAACGTTATAACGTATTACGTTATGTAGTACAACATTATAAGGTATAACGTAATACGTTATATGGTACAACGTTATAACGTATTACGTTATATGGTATAACGTTATATGGGTATAGGGTTATAACGTAATACGTTATATAGTATAACGTTATAACGTATTACGTTATATGGTATAAGGTTATAACGTATTACGTTATGTAGTACAACATTATAAGGTATAACGTAATACGTTATATGGTACAACGTTATAACGTATTACGTTATATGGTATAACGTTATAACGTAATACGTTATATAGTATAACGTTATATGGTAAAACGTTATAACGTAATACGTTATATGGTACAACGTTATAACGTATTACGTTATATGGTATAACGATATATATTATAGGGTTATAACGTAATACGTTATATAGTATAACGTTATAACGTATTACGTTATATGGTACAACGTTATAACGTATTACGTTGTATGGTATAACGTTATAAGGTATAGGGTTATAACGTAATACGTTATATAGTATAACGTTATAACGTATTACGTTATATGGTACAACGTTATAACGTATTACGTTATATGGTACAACGTTATAACGTATTACGTTATATGGTACAACGTTATAACGTATTACGTTATATGGTATAACGTTATAACGTAATACGTTATATAGCATAACGTTATATGGTATAACGTTATAACGTATTACGTTATATAGTATAACGTTATATGGTATAACGTTATAACGTATTACGTTATGTAGTACAACGTTATAAGGTATAACGTTATGACGTAATACGTTATATGGTATAACGTTATAACGTATTACGTTATATGGTATAACGTTATAACGTATTACGTTATGTAGTACAACATTATAAGGTATAACGTAATACGTTATATGGTACAACGTTATAACGTATTACGTTATATGGTATAACGTTATATGGTATAACGTTATAACGTAATACGTTATATGGTACAACGTTTATAACGTATTACGTTATATGGTATAACGTTATGTGGTATAACGTTATAACGTATTACGTTATATGGTATAACGTTATAACGTATTACGTTATGTAGTACAACATTATAAGGTATAACGTAATACGTTATATGGTACAACGTTATAACGTATTACGTTATATGGTACAACGTTAGAACGTATTACGTTATATGGTATAACGTTATAACGTAATACGTTATATAGTATAACGTTATATGGTATAACGTTATAATGTATTACGTTATGTAGTACACGGTTATAATGTATAACGTTATAACGTATAACGTTATATGGTATAACGTTATATGGTATAACGTTATACGGTATAACGTTATAACGTATTACGTTATATGGTATAACGTTATAACATATTACGTTATATGGTATAACGTTATAACGTATTACGTTATATGGTATAACGTTATATGGTATAACGTTATAACGTATTGCGTTATATGGAACAACGTTATAACGTATTACGTTATAT
Organism: Bombus flavifrons; assembly: GCF_040668555.2. Lineage (NCBI taxonomy): Eukaryota > Metazoa > Arthropoda > Insecta > Hymenoptera > Apidae > Bombus > Bombus flavifrons. The sequence goes on from NW_027184903.1 coordinate 7,907, forward strand.
GGTACAACGTTATAACGTATAACGTAATAACGTATTACGTTATATAGCATAACGTTATATGGTATAACGTTATAACGTAATACGTTATATAGTATAACGTTATATGGTATAATGTTATAACGTATTACGTTATATGGTACAACGTTAGAACGTATTACGTTATATGGTATAACGTTATAACGTAATACGTTATATAGTATAACGTTATATGGTATAACGTTATAAGGTATTACGTTATAACGTAATACGTTATATAGTATAACGTTATATGGTATAACGTTATAAGGTATTACGTTATGTAGTACACGGTTATAATGTATAACGTTATAACGTATAACGTTATATGGTATAACGTTATATGGTATAACGTTATATGGTACAACGTTATAAGGTATAACGTAATAACGTATTACGTTATATAGCATAACGTTATATGGTATAACGTTATAACGTAATACGTTATATAGTATAACGTTATATGGTATAATGTTATAACGTATTACGTTATATGGTACAACGTTAGAACGTATTACGTTATATGGTATAACGTTATACCGTATTACGTTATATGGTATAACGTTATATGGTATAACGTTATAACATATTACGTTATATGGTATAACGTTATAACGTATTACGTTATATGGCATAACGTTATAAGGTATTACGTTATGTAGTACAAGGTTATAATGTATAACGTTATAACGTATTACGTTATATGGTATAACGTTATATGGTTATAACGATATAGGGTATAACGTTATAACGTATTACGTTATATGGTATAACGTTATATGGTTATAACGTTATAACGTATTACGTTATATGGTATAACGTTATAACGTAATACGTTATATGGTATAACGTTATAACGTATTACGTTATATGGTATAACGTTATAACGTATTACGTTATATGGTACAACGTTATAACGTATTACGTTATATGGTATAACGTTATAACGTATTACGTTATATGGTATAACGTTATAACGTATTACGTTACATGGTATAACGTTATATCGTATTACGTTATATGGTACAACGTTATAACGTATTACGTTATATGGTACAACGTTATAACGTATAACGTAATAACGTATTACGTTATATAGCATAACGTTATATGGTATAACGTTATAACGTAATACGTTATATAGTATAACGTTATATGGTATAATGTTATAACGTATTACGTTATATGGTATAACGTTATAAGGTATTACTTTATGTAGTACAAGGTTATAATGTATAACGTTATAACATATTACGTTATATGGTATAACGTTATAACGTATTACGTTATATGGTATAACGTTATAACGTATTACGTTATATGGTACAACGTTATAACGTATTACGTTATATGGTATAACGTTATAACGTATTACGTTATATGGTATAACGTTATAGCGTATTACGTTACATGGTATAACGTTATAACGTATTACGTAATATAGTATAACGTTATATGGTATAACGTTATAACGTATTACGTTATGTAGTACAACGTTATAAGGTATAACGTTATGACGTAATACGTTATATGGTATAACGTTATAACGTATTACGTTATATGGTATAACGTTATAACGTAATACGTTATATGGTATAACGTTATATGGTATAACGTTATATGGTATAACGTTATATGGTATAACGTTATAACGTAATACGTTATATAGTACAACGTTATATGGTATATCGTTATGACGTATTACGTTATATGGTATAACGTTATAACGTATTACGTTATATGGTATAACGTTATAACGTATCCGTTATATGGTACAACGTTAGAACGTATTACGTTATATGGTATAACGTTATAACGTAATACGTTATATAGTATAACGTTATATGGTATAACGTTATAAGGTATTACGTTATGTAGTACACGGTTATAATGTATAACGTTATAACGTATTACGTTATATGGTATAACGTTATAACGTATCCGTTATATGGTACAACGTTAGAACGTATTACGTTATATGGTATAACGTTATAACGTAATACGTTATATAGTATAACGTTATATGGTATAATGTTATAACGTATTACGTTATATGGTACAACGTTATAAGGTATTACTTTATGTAGTACAAGGTTATAATGTATAACGTTATAACATATTACGTTATATGGTATAACGTTATAACGTAATACGTTATATGTATAACGTTATATCGTATAACGTTATATGGTATAACGTTATAACGTAATACGTTATATAGTATAACGTTATATGGTATATCGTTATAACGTATTACGTTATATGGTATAACGTTATAACGTATTACGTTATATGGTATAACGTTATAAAGTACTACGTTATATGGTATAAAGTTATAACGTAATACGTTATATGGTATAACGTTATAACGTAATACGTTATATGGTATAACGTTATAACGTATTACGTTATATGGTTTAATGTTATAACATATTACGTTATATGGTATAACGTTATAACGTATTACGTTATATGGTATAACGTTATAACGTAATACGTTATATGGTATAACGTTATATGGTATAACGTTATATGGTATAACGTTATAACGTAATACGTTATATAGTATAACGTTATATGGTATATCGTTATAACGTAATACGTTATATGGTACAACGTTATAACGTATTACGTTATATGGTATAACGTTATATGGTATAGGGTTATAACGTAATACGTTATATAGTATAACGTTATAACGTATTACGTTATATGGTACAACGTTATAACGTATTACGTTATATGGTACAACGTTATAACGTATTACGTTATATGGTACAACGTTATAACGTATTACGTTATATGGTATAACGTTATAACGTATTACGTTATATGGTATAACGTTATATGGTATAGGGTTATAACGTAATACGTTATATAGTATAACGTTATAACGTATTACGTTATATGGTACAACGTTATAACGTATTACGTTATATGGTACAACGTTATAACGTATTACGTTATATGGTACAACGTTATAACGTATTACGTTATATGGTATAACGTTATAACGTAATACGTTATATGGTATAACGTTATATGGTATAACGTTATATGGTATAACGTTATAAGGTAATACGTTATATAGCATAACGTTATATGGTATAACGTTATAACGTATTACGTTATATAGTATAACGTTATATGGTATAACGTTATAACGTATTACGTTATGTAGTACAACGTTATAAGGTATAACGTTATGACGTAATACGTTATATGGTATAACGTTATAACGTAATACGTTATATAGCATAACGTTATATGGTATAACGTTATAACGTATTACGTTATATAGTATAACGTTATATGGTATAACGTTATAACGTATTACGTTATGTAGTACAACGTTATAAGGTATAACGTTATGACGTAATACGTTATATGGTATAACGTTATAACGTATTACGTTATATGGTATAACGTTATAACGTAATACGTTATATGGTATAACGTTATATGGTATAACGTTATATGGTATAACGTTATAACGTAATACGTTATATAGTATAGCGTTATATGGTATAACGTTATAACGTATTATGTTATGTAGTACAACGTTATAAGGTATAACGTTATGACGTAATACGTTATATGGTATAACGTTATAACGTATTACGTTATATGGTATAACGTTATAACGTAATACGTTATATGGTATAACGTTATATGGTATAACGTTATATGGTATAACGTTATAACGTAATACGTTATATAGTATAACGTTATATGGTATATCGTTATAACGTATTACGTTATATGGTATAACGTTATAACGTATTACGTTATATGGTATAACGTTATAACGTATTACGTTATATGGTACAACGTTAGAACGTATTACGTTATATGGTATATACGTTATAACATATTACGTTATATGGTATAACGTTATAACGTGTTACGTTATATGGTATAACGTTATAACGTAATACGTTATATGGTATAACGTTATATGGTATAACGTTATATGGTATAACGTTATAACGTAATACGTTATATAGTATAACGTTATATGGTATATCGTTATAACGTAATACGTTATATGGTACAACGTTATAACGTATTACGTTATATGGTATAACGTTATATGGTATAGGGTTATAACGTAATTCGTTATATAGTATAACGTTATAACGTATTACGTTATATGGTACAACGTTATAACGTATTACGTTATATGGTACAATGTTATAACGTATTACGTTATATGGTACAAAGTTATAACGTATTACGTTATATGGTATAACGTTATAACGTATTACGTTATATGGTATAACGTTATATGGTATAGGGTTATAACGTAATACGTTATATAGTATAACGTTATAACGTATTACGTTATATGGTACAATGTTATAACGTATTACGTTATATGGTACAACGTTATAACGTATTACGTTATATGGTACAACGTTATAACGTATTACGTTATATGGTATAACGTTATAACGTAATACGTTATATGGTATAACGTTATATGGTATAACGTTATAACGTAATACGTTATATAGCATAACGTTATATGGTATAACGTTATAACGTATTACGTTATATAGTATAACGTTATATGGTATAACGTTATAACGTATTACGTTATGTAGTACAACGTTATAAGGTATAACGTTATGGCGTAATACGTTATATGGTATAACGTTATAACGTATTACGTTATATGGTATAACGTTATAACGTAATACGTTATATGGTATAACGTTATATGGTATAACGTTATATGGTATAACGTTATAACGTAATACGTTATATAGTATAACGTTATATGGTATATCGTTTATAACGTATTACGTTATATGGTATAACGTTATAACGTATTACGTTATATGGTATAACGTTATAACGTATTACGTTATATGGTACAACGTTAGAACGTATTACGTTATATGGTATAACGTTATAACGTAATACGTGTATATAGTATAACGTTATATGGTATAACGTTATAAGGTATTACGTTATGTAGTACACGGTTATAATGTATAACGTTATAACGTATAACGTTATATGGTATAACGTTATATGGTATAACGTTATAACGTATTACGTTATATGGTATAACGTTATAAAGTACTACGTTATATGGTATAAAGTTATAACGTAATACGTTATATGGTATAACGTTATAACGTAATACGTTATATGGTATAACGTTATAACGTATTACGTTATATGGTTTAACGTTATAACATATTACGTTATATGGTATAACGTTATACCGTATTACGTTATATGGTATAACGTTATAAGGTATTACGTTATGTAGTACAAGGTTATAATGTATAACGTTATAACGTATTACGTTATATGGTATAACGTTATAACGTATTACGTTACATGGTACAACGTTATAACGTATTACGTTATATGGTATAACGTTATAACGTATTACGTTATATGGTATAACGTTATAGCGTATTACGTTACATGGTATAACGTTATAACGTATTACGTTATATGGTATAACGTTATATGGTATAACGTTATAACGTATTACGTTATATGGTATAACGTTATAACGTATTACGTTATATGGTACAACGTTATAACGTATTACGTTATGTGGTACAACGTTATAACGTATAACGTAATAACGTATTACGTTATATAGCATAACGTTATATGGTATAACGTTATAACGTAATACGTTGTATAGTATAACGTTATATGGTATAACGTTATAACGTAATACGTTATATGGTATAACGTTATATGGTATAACGTTATATGGTATAACGTTATAACGTATTACGTTATATGGTATAACGTTATAACGTAATACGTTATATGGTACAGCGTTATAACATATTACGTTATATGGTATAACGTTATATGGTATAACGTTATAACGTAATACGTTATATAGCATAACGTTATATGGTATAACGTTATAACGTATTACGTTATATAGTATAACGTTATATGGTATAACGTTATAACGTATTACGTTATGTAGTACAACGTTATAAGGTATAACGTTATGACGTAATACGTTATATGGTATAATGTTATAACGTATTACGTTATATGGTATAACGTATAACGTAATACGTTATATGGTATAACGTTATATGGTATAACGTTATATGGTATAACGTTATATGGTATAACGTTATAACGTAATACGTTATATAGTATAACGTTATATGGTATATCGTTATAACGTATTACGTTATATGGTATAACGTTATAACGTATTACGTTATATGGTATATCGTTATAACGTATTACGTTATATGGTACAACGTTAGAACGTATTACGTTATATGGTATAACGTTATAACGTATTACGTTATGTGGTACAACGTTATAACATATTACGTTATATGGTATAACGTTATAACGTATTACGTTATATGGTATAACGTTATAAGGTATTACGTTATGTAGTACAAGGTTATAATGTATAACGTTATAACGTATTACGTTATATGGTATAACGTTATATGGTACAACTTTATAACGTATAACGTAATAACGTATTACGTTATATAGCATAACGTTATATGGTGTAACGTTATAACGTAATACGTTATATAGTATAACGTTATATGGTATAATGTTATAACGTATTACGTTATATGGTACAACGTTAGAACGTATTACGTTATATGGTATAACGTTATAACGTAATACGTTATATGGTATAACGTTATAACATATTACGTTATATGGTATAACGTTATAACGTATTACGTTATATGGTATAACGTTATAAGGTATTACGTTATGTAGTACAAGGTTATAATGTATAACGTTATAACGTATTACGTTATATGGTATAACGTTATAGGTATAACGTTATAACATATTACGTTATATGGTATAACGTTATAACGTATTACGTTATATGGCATAACGTTATAAGGTATTACGTTATGTAGTACAAGGTTATAATGTATAACGTTATAACGTATTACGTTATATGGTATACGTTATATGGTATAACGATATAGGGTATAACGTTATAACGTATTACGTTATATGGTATAACGTTATATGGTATAACGTTATAACGTATTACGTTATATGGTATAACGTTATAAGGTATTACGTTATGTAGTACAAGGTTATAATGTATAACGTTATAACGTATTACGTTATATGGTATAACGTTATATGGGTATAACGTTATAACATATTACGTTATATGGTATAACGTTATAACGTATTACGTTATATGGTATAACGTTATAAAGTATTACGTTATATGCTATAACGTTATAACGTAATACGTTATATGGTATAACGTTATAACGTAATACGTTATATGGTATAACGTTGTAACGTATTACGTTATATGGTATAACGTTATAACATATTACGTTATATGGTATAACGTTATAACGTATTACGTTATATGGTATAACGTTATAAGGTATTACGTTATGTAGTACAAGGTTATAATGTATAACGTTATAACGTATTACGTTATATGGTATAACGTTATATGGTATAACGTTATAACATATTACGTTATATGGTATAACGTTATAACGTATTACGTTATATGGCATAACGTTATAAGGTATTACGTTATGTAGTACAAGGTTATAATGTATAACGTTATAACGTATTACGTTATATGGTATAACGTTATATGGTATAACGATATAGGGTATAACGTTATAACGTATTACGTTATATGGTATAACGTTATATGGTATAACGTTATAACGTATTACGTTATATGGTATAACGTTATAACGTAATACGTTATATGGTATAACGTTATAACGTATTACGTTATATGGTATAACGTTATAACGTATTACGTTATATGGTACAACGTTATAACGTATTACGTTATATGGTATAACGTTATAACGTATTACGTTATATGGTATAACGTTATAACGTATTACGTTACATGGTATAACGTTATAACGTATTACGTTATATGGTACAACGTTATAACGTATTACGTTATATGGTACAACGTTATAACGTATAACGTAATAACGTATTACGTTATATAGCATAACGTTATATGGTATAACGTTATAACGTAATACGTTATATAGTATAACGTTATATGGTATAATGTTATAACGTATTACGTTATATGGTATAACGTTATAAGGTATTACTTTATGTAGTATAAGGTTATAATGTATAACGTTATATGGTATAACGTTATAACGTATTACGTTATATGGTATAACGTTATAAGGTATTACGTTATGTAGTACAAGGTTATAATGTATAACGTTATAACGTATTACGTTATATGGTATAACGTTATATGGTATAACGTTATAACATATTACGTTATATGGTATAACGTTATAACGTATTACGTTATATGGCATAACGTTATAAGGTATTACGTTATGTAGTACAAGGTTATAATGTATAACGTTATAACGTATTACGTTATATGGTATAACGTTATATGGTATAACGTTATAACGTATTACGTTATGTAGTACAACGTTATAAGGTATAACGTTATGACGTAATACGTTATATGGTATAACGTTATAACGTAATACGTTATATAGCATAACGTTATATGGTATAACGTTATAACGTATTACGTTATATAGTATAACGTTATATGGTATAACGTTATAACGTATTACGTTATGTAGTACAACGTTATAAGGTATAACGTTATGACGTAATACGTTATATGGTATAACGTTATAACGTATTACGTTATATGGTATAACGTTATAACGTAATACGTTATATGGTATAACGTTATATGGTATAACGTTATATGGTATAACGTTATAACGTAATACGTTATATAGTATAGCGTTATATGGTATAACGTTATAACGTATTATGTTATGTAGTACAACGTTATAAGGTATAACGTTATGACGTAATACGTTATATGGTATAACGTTATAACGTATTACGTTATATGGTATAACGTTATAACGTAATACGTTATATGGTATAACGTTATATGGTATAACGTTATATGGTATAACGTTATAACGTAATACGTTATATAGTATAACGTTATATGGTATATCGTTATAACGTATTACGTTATATGGTATAACGTTATAACGTATTACGTTATATGGTATAACGTTATAACGTATTACGTTATATGGTACAACGTTAGAACGTATTACGTTATATGGTATAACGTTATAACATATTACGTTATATGGTATAACGTTATAACGTGTTACGTTATATGGTATAACGTTATAACGTAATACGTTATATGGTATAACGTTATATGGTATAACGTTATATGGTATAACGTTATAACGTAATACGTTATATAGTATAACGTTATATGGTATATCGTTATAACGTAATACGTTATATGGTACAACGTTATAACGTATTACGTTATATGGTATAACGTTATATGGTATAGGGTTATAACGTAATACGTTATATAGTATAACGTTATAACGTATTACGTTATATGGTACAACGTTATAACGTATTACGTTATATGGTACAATGTTATAACGTATTACGTTATATGGTACAACGTTATAACGTATTACGTTATATGGTATAACGTTATAACGTATTACGTTATATGGTATAACGTTATATGGTATAGGGTTATAACGTAATACGTTATATAGTATAACGTTATAACGTATTACGTTATATGGTACAATGTTATAACGTATTACGTTATATGGTACAACGTTATAACGTATTACGTTATATGGTACAACGTTATAACGTATTACGTTATATGGTATAACGTTATAACGTAATACGTTATATGGTATAACGTTATATGGTATAACGTTATATGGTATAACGTTATAACGTAATACGTTATATAGCATAACGTTATATGGTATAACGTTATAACGTATTACGTTATATAGTATAACGTTATATGGTATAACGTTATAACGTATTACGTTATATAGCATAACGTTATATGGTATAACGTTATAACGTATTACGTTATATAGTATAACGTTATATGGTATAACGTTATAACGTATTACGTTATGTAGTACAACGCTATAAGGTATAACGTTATGACGTAATACGTTATATGGTATAACGTTATAACGTATTACGTTATATGGTATAACGTTATAACGTAATACGTTATATGGTATAACGTTATATGGTATAACGTTATATGGTATAACGTTATAACGTAATACGTTATATAGTATAACGTTATATGGTATATCGTTATAACGTATTACGTTATATGGTATAACGTTATAACGTATTACGTTATATGGTTCAACGTTATAACGTATTACGTTATATGGTACAACGTTATAACGTATTACGTTATATGGTATAACGTTATAACGTAATACGTTATATAGCATAACGTTATATGGTATAACGTTATAACGTATTACGTTATATAGTATAACGTTATATGGTATAACGTTATAACGTATTACGTTATGTAGTACAACGTTATAAGGTATAACGTTATGGCGTAATACGTTATATGGTATAACGTTATAACGTATTACGTTATATGGTATAACGTTATAACGTAATACGTTATATGGTATAACGTTATATGGTATAACGTTATATGGTATAACGTTATAACGTAATACGTTATATAGTATAACGTTATATGGTATATCGTTATAACGTATTACGTTATATGGCATAACGTTATAACGTATTACGTTATATGGTATAACGTTATAACGTATTACGTTATATGGTACAACGTTAGAACGTATTACGTTATATGGTATAACGTTATAACGTAATACGTTATATAGTATAACGTTATATGGTATAACGTTATAAGGTATTACGTTATGTAGTACACGGTTATAATGTATAACGTTATAACGTATAACGTTATATGGTATAACGTTATATGGTATAACGTTATAACGTATTACGTTATATGGTATAACGTTATAAAGTACTACGTTATATGGTATAAAGTTATAACGTAATACGTTATATGGTATAACGTTATAACGTAATACGTTATATGGTATAACGTTATAACGTATTACGTTATATGGTTTAACGTTATAACATATTACGATATATGGTATAACGTTATAACGTATTACGTTATATGGTATAACGTTATAAGGTATTACGTTATGTAGTACAAGGTTATAATGTATAACGTTATAACGTATTACGTTATATGATATAACGTTATAACGTATTACGTTATATGGTACAACGTTATAACGTATTACGTTATATGGTATAACGTTATAACGTATTACGTTATATGGTATAACGTTATAGCGTATTACGTTACATGGTATAACGTTATAACGTATTACGTTATATGGTATAACGTTATATGGTATAACGTTATAACGTATTACGTTATATGGTATAACGTTATAACGTATTACGTTATATGGTACAACGTTATAACGTATTACGTTATGTGGTACAACGTTATAACGTATAACGTAATAACGTATTACGTTATATAGCATAACGTTATATGGTATAACGTTATAACGTAATACGTTGTATAGTATAACGTTATATGGTATAACGTTATAACGTAATACGTTATATGGTATAACGTTATATGGTATAACGTTATATGGTATAACGTTATAACGTATTACGTTATATGGTATAACATTATAACGTAATACGTTATATGGTACAGCGTTATAACATATTACGTTATATGGTATAACGTTATATGGTATAACGTTATAACGTAATACGTTATATAGCATAACGTTATATGGTATAACGTTATAACGTATTACGTTATATAGTATAACGTTATATGGTATAACGTTATAACGTATTACGTTATGTAGTACAACGTTATAAGGTATAACGTTATGACGTAATACGTTATATGGTATAATGTTATAACGTATTACGTTATATGGTATAACGTTATAACGTAATACGTTATATGGTATAACGTTATATGGTATAACGTTATATGGTATAACGTTATATGGTATAACGTTATAACGTAATACGTTATATAGTATAACGTTATATGGTATATCGTTATAACGTATTACGTTATATGGTATAACGTTATAACGTATTACGTTATATGGTATATCGTTATAACGTATTACGTTATATGGTACAACGTTAGAACGTATTACGTTATATGGTATAACGTTATAACGTATTACGTTATGTGGTACAACGTTATAACATATTACGTTATATGGTATAACGTTATAACGTATTACGTTATATGGTATAACGTTATATGGTATAACGATATAGGGTATAACGTTATAACGTATTACGTTATAACGTATTACGTTATATGGCATAACGTTATAAGGTATTACGTTATGTAGTACAAGGTTATAATGTATAACGTTATAACGTATTACGTTATATGGTATAACGTTATATGGTATAACGATATAGGGTATAACGTTATAACGTATTACGTTATATGGTATAACGTTATATGGTATAACGTTATAACGTATTACGTTATATGGTATAACGTTATAACGTAATACGTTATGTGGTATAACGTTATAACGTATTACGTTATATGGTATAACGTTATAACGTATTACGTTATATGGTACAACGTTATAACGTATTACGTTATATGGTATAACGTTATAACGTATTACGTTATATGGTATAACGTTATAACGTATTACGTTACATGGTATAACGTTATAACGTATTACGTTATATGGTACAACGTTATAACGTATTACGTTATATGGTACAACGTTATAACGTATAACGTAATAACGTATTACGTTATATAGCATAACGTTATATGGTATAACGTTATAACGTAATACGTTATATAGCATAACGTTATATGGTATAACGTTATAACGTATTACGTTATATAGTATAACGTTATATGGTATAACGTTATAACGTATTACGTTATGTAGTACAACGTTATAAGGTATAACGTTATGACGTAATACGTTATATGGTATAATGTTATAACCTATTACGTTATAAGGTATAACGTTATAACGTAATACGTTATATGGTATAACGTTATATGGTATAACGTTATATGGTATAACGTTATATGGTATAACGTTATAACGTAATACGTTATATAGTATAACGTTATATGGTATATCGTTATAACGTATTACGTTATATGGTATAACGTTATAACGTATTACGTTATATGGTATATCGTTATAACGTATTACGTTATATGGTACAACGTTAGAACGTATTACGTTATATGGTATAACGTTATAACGTATTACGTTATGTGGTACAACGTTATAACATATTACGTTATATGGTATAACGTTATAACGTATTACGTTATATGGTATAACGTTATAAGGTATTACGTTATGTAGTACAAGGTTATAATGTATAACGTTATAACGTATTACGTTATATGGTATAACGTTATATGGTACAACTTTATAACGTATAACGTAATAACGTATTACGTTATATAGCATAACGTTATATGGTGTAACGTTATAACGTAATACGTTATATAGTATAACGTTATATGGTATAATGTTATAACGTATTACGTTATATGGTACAACGTTAGAACGTATTACGTTATATGGTATAACGTTATAACGTAATACGTTATATGGTATAACGTTATAACATATTACGTTATATGGTATAACGTTATAACGTAATACGTTATATGGTATAACGTTATATGGTATAACGTTATATGGTATAACGTTATAACGTAATACGTTATATAGTATAACGTTATATGGTATATCGTTATAACGTATTACGTTATATGGTATAACGTTATAACGTATTACGTTATATGGTATAACGTTATAACGTATTACGTTATATGGTACAACGTTAGAACGTATTACGTTATATGGTATAACGTTATAACATATTACGTTATATGGTATAACGTTATAACGTGTTACGTTATATGGTATAACGTTATAACGTAATACGTTATATGGTATAACGTTATATGGTATAACGTTATATGGTATAACGTTATAACGTAATACGTTATATAGTATAACGTTATATGGTATATCGTTATAACGTAATACGTTATATGGTACAACGTTATAACGTATTACGTTATATGGTATAACGTTATATGGTATAGGGTTATAACGTAATACGTTATATAGTATAACGTTATAACGTATTACGTTATATGGTACAACGTTATAACGTATTACGTTATATGGTACAATGTTATAACGTATTACGTTATATGGTACAACGTTATAACGTATTACGTTATATGGTATAACGTTATAACGTATTACGTTATATGGTATAACGTTATATGGTATAGGGTTATAACGTAATACGTTATATAGTATAACGTTATAACGTATTACGTTATATGGTACAATGTTATAACGTATTACGTTATATGGTACAACGTTATAACGTATTACGTTATATGGTACAACGTTATAACGTATTACGTTATATGGTATAACGTTATAACGTAATACGTTATATGGTATAACGTTATGTGGTATAACGTTATATGGTATAACGTTATAACGTAATACGTTATATAGCATAACGTTATATGGTATAACGTTATAACGTATTACGTTATATAGTATAACGTTATATGGTATAACGTTATAACGTATTACGTTATATAGCATAACGTTATATGGTATAACGTTATAACGTATTACGTTATATAGTATAACGTTATATGGTATAACGTTATAACGTATTACGTTATGTAGTACAACGCTATAAGGTATAACGTTATGACGTAATACGTTATATGGTATAACGTTATAACGTATTACGTTATATGGTATAACGTTATAACGTAATACGTTATATGGTATAACGTTATATGGTATAACGTTATATGGTATAACGTTATAACGTAATACGTTATATAGTATAACGTTATATGGTATATCGTTATAACGTATTACGTTATATGGTATAACGTTATAACGTATTACGTTATATGGTACAACGTTATAACGTATTACGTTATATGGTACAACGTTATAACGTATTACGTTATATGGTATAACGTTATAACGTAATACGTTATATAGCATAACGTTATATGGTATAACGTTATAACGTATTACGTTATATAGTATAACGTTATATGGTATAACGTTATAACGTATTACGTTATGTAGTACAACGTTATAAGGTATAACGTTATGGCGTAATACGTTATATGGTATAACGTTATAACGTATTACGTTATATGGTATAACGTTATAACGTAATACGTTATATGGTATAACGTTATATGGTATAACGTTATATGGTATAACGTTATAACGTAATACGTTATATAGTATAACGTTATATGGTATATCGTTATAACGTATTACGTTATATGGTATAACGTTATAACGTATTACGTTATATGGTATAACGTTATAACGTATTACGTTATATGGTACAACGTTAGAACGTATTACGTTATATGGTATAACGTTATAACGTAATACGTTATATAGTATAACGTTATATGGTATAACGTTATAAGGTATTACGTTATGTAGTACACGGTTATAATGTATAACGTTATAACGTATAACGTTATATGGTATAACGTTATATGGTATAACGTTATAACGTATTACGTTATATGGTATAACGTTATAAAGTACTACGTTATATGGTATAAAGTTATAACGTAATACGTTATATGGTATAACGTTATAACGTAATACGTTATATGGTATAACGTTATAACGTATTACGTTATATGGTTTAACGTTATAACGTAATACGTTATATGGTATAACGTTATATGGTATAACGTTATATGGTATAACGTTATAACGTAATACGTTATATAGCATAACGTTATATGGTATAACGTTATAACGTATTACGTTATATAGTATAACGTTATATGGTATAACGTTATAACGTATTACGTTATGTAGTACACGGTTATAATGTATAACGTTATAACGTATAACGTTATATGGTATAACGTTATATGGTATAACGTTATAACGTAATACGTTATATAGTATAACGTTATATGGTATAACGTTATAACGTATTACGTTATGTAGTACACGGTTATAATGTATAACGTTATAACGTATTACGTTATATGGTATAACGTTATAACGTAATACGTTATATGGTATAACGTTATATGGTATAACGTTATATGGTATAACGTTATAACGTAATACGTTATATAGTATAACGTTATATGGTATATCGTTATAACGTATTACGTTATATGGTATAACGTTATAACGTATTACGTTATATGGTACAACGTTATAACGTATTACGTTATATGGTACAACGTTATAACGTATTACGTTATATGGTATAACGTTATAACGTAATACGTTATATAGCATAACGTTATATGGTATAACGTTATAACGTATTACGTTATATAGTATAACGTTATATGGTATAACGTTATAACGTATTACGTTATGTAGTACAACGTTATAAGGTATAACGTTATGGCGTAATACGTTATATGGTATAACGTTATAACGTATTACGTTATATGGTATAACGTTATAACGTAATACGTTATATGGTATAACGTTATATGGTATAACGTTATATGGTATAACGTTATAACGTAATACGTTATATAGTATAACGTTATATGGTATATCGTTATAACGTATTACGTTATATGGTATAACGTTATAACGTATTACGTTATATGGTATAACGTTATAACGTATTACGTTATATGGTACAACGTTAGAACGTATTACGTTATATGGTATAACGTTATAACGTAATACGTTATATAGTATAACGTTATATGGTATAACGTTATAAGGTATTACGTTATGTAGTACACGGTTATAATGTATAACGTTATAACGTATAACGTTATATGGTATAACGTTATATGGTATAACGTTATAACGTATTACGTTATATGGTATAACGTTATAAAGTACTACGTTATATGGTATAAAGTTATAACGTAATACGTTATATGGTATAACGTTATAACGTAATACGTTATATGGTATAACGTTATAACGTATTACGTTATATGGTTTAACGTTATAACGTAATACGTTATATGGTATAACGTTATATGGTATAACGTTATATGGTATAACGTTATAACGTAATACGTTATATAGCATAACGTTATATGGTATAACGTTATAACGTATTACGTTATATAGTATAACGTTATATGGTATAACGTTATAACGTATTACGTTATGTAGTACACGGTTATAATGTATAACGTTATAACGTATAACGTTATATGGTATAACGTTATATGGTACAACGTTATAACGTATTACGTTATATGGTACAATGTTATAACGTATTACGTTATATGGTACAACGTTATAACGTATTACGTTATATGGTATAACGTTATAACGTATTACGTTATATGGTATAACGTTATATGGTATAGGGTTATAACGTAATACGTTATATAGTATAACGTTATAACGTATTACGTTATATGGTACAATGTTATAACGTATTACGTTATATGGTACAACGTTATAACGTATTACGTTATATGGTACAACGTTATAACGTATTACGTTATATGGTATAACGTTATAACGTAATACGTTATATGGTATAACGTTATATGGTATAACGTTATATGGTATAACGTTATAACGTAATACGTTATATAGCATAACGTTATATGGTATAACGTTATAACGTATTACGTTATATAGTATTAGGTTAAGTAAAAAGTTCTGAGCGTTTTTCGCTAGATGTCTTTAGTGAGCCATATCTCACGATGTGCACATCGCATCGAGTCATAGTATACACCGATTTCAAGGTGATATTACGCATCAAAAAGGTTCTTTGTCAGTTTTGTGTTCGGTGAAGCCAGTTGTGTGTTACAGCGTTCGAAAATGGAGATAAAAAAAGAGAAAATTCGATACATTCTTCAGTACCACTACGACCAAGGTGAAAAGGCGGAGCAGGCGGCCAAAAAAATTTGTGCTGTTTATGGACCCAGTACAGTATCGAATGCAACAGCAAAGCGGTGGTTCCAACGATTCCGTTCTGGTAATATGGACGTCGAAGATGAGGCACGCTCTGGTAGGCCAATCGTCGAAAATGTGGATAAAATCATGGAAATCGTCGAGTCGGACCGGCATGTGAGCACTTATTCCATTGCCCAGGAACTGAAGATTAGCCAGAAAACCGTTTGGAACCATTTGCATAAGGCTGGTCTCAAGAAGAAGCTCGACGTATGGGTGCCACATGAATTGACGCAAAAGAACCTTTTGGACCGAATTGATGCCTGCGATTCTTTGTTGAGACGTAACGAAATCGACCCATTTTTGAAGCGGATGGTGATTGGCGATGAAAAATGGGTCACATACGAGAACAACAGCCGAAAAAGATCGTGGTCCAATCGCGGTGGGCCGGCCCAAACGATCGCCAAGCGTGGATTAACGGCCAAGAAGGTTTTATTGTGTGTTTGGTGGGATTGGAAGGGAATCATCCATTATGAGCTGCTCCCATCGGGGCAAACACTTAATTCGGACCTCTATTGTCAACAACTGACCAGACTGAAGCAGGCGATCGACCAGAAGCGGCCAGAATTGGCCAATAGGAAAGGTGTTGTGTTCCATCAAGACAACGCCAGGCCGCACACATCTTTAACGACGCGTCAGAAGCTCCGAGAGCTTGGCTGGGAGGTTCTATCGCATCCGCCGTACAGTCCAGACCTGGCACCAAGCGATTATCACCTTTTTAAGTTTTTGCAAAATTTTCTTGATGGTACAAAACTGGCCTCAAGAGAGGCTTGTGAAAATGAGCTGGTCAAGTTTTTTACCAATAGGGACGAGGACTTCTTCAACCGCGGAATTATGAAATTGCCTTCAAAATGGACAAAAGTAATCGAACAAAACGGCGCATATTTAATCTAAATCGAATAATCTTGACTATGTTAATTTCATCGTCGAAATAAAGCGAAAAAGCGCTCAGAACTTTTTACTTCACCTAATATAACGTTATATGGTATAACGTTATAACGTATTACGTTATATAGCATAACGTTATATGGTATAACGTTATAACGTATTACGTTATATAGTATAACGTTATATGGTATAACGTTATAACGTATTACGTTATGTAGTACAACGCTATAAGGTATAACGTTATGACGTAATACGTTATATGGTATAACGTTATAACGTATTACGTTATATGGTATAACGTTATAACGTAATACGTTATATGGTATAACGTTATATGGTATAACGTTATATGGTATAACGTTATAACGTAATACGTTATATAGTATAACGTTATATGGTATATCGTTATAACGTATTACGTTATATGGTATAACGTTATAACGTATTACGTTATATGGTACAACGTTATAACGTATTACGTTATATGGTACAACGTTATAACGTATTACGTTATATGGTATAACGTTATAACGTAATACGTTATATAGCATAACGTTATATGGTATAACGTTATAACGTATTACGTTATATAGTATAACGTTATATGGTATAACGTTATAACGTATTACGTTATGTAGTACAACGTTATAAGGTATAACGTTATGGCGTAATACGTTATATGGTATAACGTTATAACGTATTACGTTATATGGTATAACGTTATAACGTAATACGTTATATGGTATAACGTTATATGGTATAACGTTATATGGTATAACGTTATAACGTAATACGTTATATAGTATAACGTTATATGGTATATCGTTATAACGTATTACGTTATATGGTATAACGTTATAACGTATTACGTTATATGGTATAACGTTATAACGTATTACGTTATATGGTACAACGTTAGAACGTATTACGTTATATGGTATAACGTTATAACGTAATACGTTATATAGTATAACGTTATATGGTATAACGTTATAAGGTATTACGTTATGTAGTACACGGTTATAATGTATAACGTTATAACGTATAACGTTATATGGTATAACGTTATATGGTATAACGTTATAACGTATTACGTTATATGGTATAACGTTATAAAGTACTACGTTATATGGTATAACGTTATAACGTATTACGTTATATGGTATAACGTTATAAGGTATTACGTTATGTAGTACAAGGTTATAATGTATAACGTTATAACGTATTACGTTATATGATATAACGTTATAACGTATTACGTTATATGGTACAACGTTATAACGTATTACGTTATATGGTATAACGTTATAACGTATTACGTTATATGGTATAACGTTATAGCGTATTACGTTACATGGTATAACGTTATAACGTATTACGTTATATGGTATAACGTTATATGGTATAACGTTATAACGTATTACGTTATATGGTATAACGTTATAACGTATTACGTTATATGGTACAACGTTATAACGTATTACGTTATGTGGTACAACGTTATAACGTATAACGTAATAACGTATTACGTTATATAGCATAACGTTATATGGTATAACGTTATAACGTAATACGTTGTATAGTATAACGTTATATGGTATAACGTTATAACGTAATACGTTATATGGTATAACGTTATATGGTATAACGTTATATGGTATAACGTTATAACGTATTACGTTATATGGTATAACGTTATAACGTAATACGTTATATGGTACAGCGTTATAACATATTACGTTATATGGTATAACGTTATATGGTATAACGTTATAACGTAATACGTTATATAGCATAACGTTATATGGTATAACGTTATAACGTATTACGTTATATAGTATAACGTTATATGGTATAACGTTATAACGTATTACGTTATGTAGTACAACGTTATAAGGTATAACGTTATGACGTAATACGTTATATGGTATAATGTTATAACGTATTACGTTATATGGTATAACGTTATAACGTAATACGTTATATGGTATAACGTTATATGGTATAACGTTATATGGTATAACGTTATATGGTATAACGTTATAACGTAATACGTTATATAGTATAACGTTATATGGTATATCGTTATAACGTATTACGTTATATGGTATAACGTTATAACGTATTACGTTATATGGTATATCGTTATAACGTATTACGTTATATGGTACAACGTTAGAACGTATTACGTTATATGGTATAACGTTATAACGTATTACGTTATATAGTATAACGTTATATGGTATAACGTTATAACGTATTACGTTATGTAGTACAACGTTATAATGTATAACGTTATAACGTATTACGTTATATGGTATAACGTTATATGGTACAACTTTATAACGTATAACGTAATAACGTATTACGTTATATAGCATAACGTTATATGGTGTAACGTTATAACGTAATACGTTATATAGTATAACGTTATATGGTATAATGTTATAACGTATTACGTTATATGGTACAACGTTAGAACGTATTACGTTATATGGTATAACGTTATAACGTAATACGTTATATGGTATAACGTTATAACATATTACGTTATATGGTATAACGTTATAACGTATTACGTTATATGGTATAACGTTATAAGGTATTACGTTATGTAGTACAAGGTTATAATGTATAACGTTATAACGTATTACGTTATATGGTATAACGTTATATGGTATAACGTTATAACATATTACGTTATATGGTATAACGTTATAACGTATTACGTTATATGGCATAACGTTATAAGGTATTACGTTATGTAGTACAAGGTTATAATGTATAACGTTATAACGTATTACGTTATATGGTATAACGTTATATGGTATAACGATATAGGGTATAACGTTATAACGTATTACGTTATATGGTATAACGTTATATGGTATAACGTTATAACGTATTACGTTATATGGTATAACGTTATAAGGTATTACGTTATGTAGTACAAGGTTATAATGTATAACGTTATAACGTATTACGTTATATGGTATAACGTTATAAAGTATTACGTTATATGGTATAACGTTATAACGTAATACGTTAAATGGTATAACGTTATAACGTAATACGTTATATGGTATAACGTTGTAACGTATTACGTTATATGGTATAACGTTATAACATATTACGTTATATGGTATAACGTTATAACGTATTACGTTATATGGTATAACGTTATAAGGTATTACGTTATGTAGTACAAGGTTATAATGTATAACGTTATAACGTATTACGTTATATGGTATAACGTTATATGGTATAACGTTATAACATATTACGTTATATGGTATAACGTTATAACGTATTACGTTATATGGCATAACGTTATAAGGTATTACGTTATGTAGTACAAGGTTATAATGTATAACGTTATAACGTATTACGTTATATGGTATAACGTTATATGGTATAACGATATAGGGTATAACGTTATAACGTATTACGTTATATGGTATAACGTTATATGGTATAACGTTATAACGTATTACGTTATATGGTATAACGTTATAACGTAATACGTTATGTGGTATAACGTTATAACGTATTACGTTATATGGTATAACGTTATAACGTATTACGTTATATGGTACAACGTTATAACGTATTACGTTATATGGTATAACGTTATAACGTATTACGTTATATGGTATAACGTTATAACGTATTACGTTACATGGTATAACGTTATAACGTATTACGTTATATGGTACAACGTTATAACGTATTACGTTATATGGTACAACGTTATAACGTATAACGTAATAACGTATTACGTTATATAGCATAACGTTATATGGTATAACGTTATAACGTAATACGTTATATAGTATAACGTTATATGGTATAATGTTATAACGTATTACGTTATATGGTATAACGTTATAAGGTATTACTTTATGTAGTATAAGGTTATAATGTATAACGTTATATGGTATAACGTTATAACGTATTACGTTATATGGTATAACGTTATAAGGTATTACGTTATGTAGTACAAGGTTATAATGTATAACGTTATAACGTATTACGTTATATGGTATAACGTTATATGGTATAACGTTATAACATATTACGTTATATGGTATAACGTTATAACGTATTACGTTATATGGCATAACGTTATAAGGTATTACGTTATGTAGTACAAGGTTATAATGTATAACGTTATAACGTATTACGTTATATGGTATAACGTTATATGGTATAACGATATAGGGTATAACGTTATAACGTATTACGTTATATGGTATAACGTTATATGGTATAACGTTATAACGTATTACGTTATATGGTATAACGTTATAAGGTATTACGTTATGTAGTACAAGGTTATAATGTATAACGTTATAACGTATTACGTTATATGGTATAACGTTATATGGTATAACGTTATAACATATTACGTTATATGGTATAACGTTATAACGTATTACGTTATATGGTATAACGTTATAAAGTATTACGTTATATGGTATAACGTTATAACGTAATACGTTATATGGTATAACGTTATAACGTAATACGTTATATGGTATAACGTTGTAACGTATTACGTTATATGGTATAACGTTATAACATATTACGTTATATGGTATAACGTTATAACGTATTACGTTATATGGTATAACGTTATAAGGTATTACGTTATGTAGTACAAGGTTATAATGTATAACGTTATAACGTATTACGTTATATGGTATAACGTTATATGGTATAACGTTATAACATATTACGTTATATGGTATAACGTTATAACGTATTACGTTATATGGCATAACGTTATAAGGTATTACGTTATGTAGTACAAGGTTATAATGTATAACGTTATAACGTATTACGTTATATGGTATAACGTTATATGGTATAACGATATAGGGTATAACGTTATAACGTATTACGTTATATGGTATAACGTTATATGGTATAACGTTATAACGTATTACGTTATATGGTATAACGTTATAACGTAATACGTTATATGGTATAACGTTATAACGTATTACGTTATATGGTATAACGTTATAACGTATTACGTTATATGGTACAACGTTATAACGTATTACGTTATATGGTATAACGTTATAACGTATTACGTTATATGGTATAACGTTATAACGTATTACGTTACATGGTATAACGTTATAACGTATTACGTTATATGGTACAACGTTATAACGTATTACGTTATATGGTACAACGTTATAACGTATAACGTAATAACGTATTACGTTATATAGCATAACGTTATATGGTATAACGTTATAACGTAATACGTTATATAGTATAACGTTATATGGTATAATGTTATAACGTATTACGTTATATGGTATAACGTTATAAGGTATTACTTTATGTAGTATAAGGTTATAATGTATAACGTTATAACGTATTACGTTATATGGTTTAACGTTATAACATATTACGTTATATGGTATAACGTTATAACGTATTACGTTATATGGTATAACGTTATAAGGTATTACGTTATGTAGTACAAGGTTATAATGTATAACGTTATAACGTATTACGTTATATGGTATAACGTTATAACGTATTACGTTATATGGTACAACGTTATAACGTATTACGTTATATGGTATAACGTTATAACGTATTACGTTATATGGTATAACGTTATAGCGTATTACGTTACATGGTATAACGTTATAACGTATTACGTTATATGGTATAACGTTATATGGTATAACGTTATAACGTATTACGTTATATGGTATAACGTTATAACGTATTACGTTATATGGTACAACGTTATAACGTATTACGTTATGTGGTACAACGTTATAACGGATAACGTAATAACGTATTACGTTATATAGCATAACGTTATATGGTATAACGTTATAACGTAATACGTTGTATAGTATAACGTTATATGGTATAACGTTATAACGTATTACGTTATATGGTATAACGTTATAACGTATTACGTTATATGGTATAACGTTATATGGTATAACGTTATAACGTATTACGTTATATGGTACAACGTTATAACGTATTACGTTATATGGTATAACGTTATAACGTATTACGTTATATGGTATAAGGTTATAACGTATTACGTTATGTAGTACAACATTATAAGATATAATGTAATACGTTATATGGTACAACGTTATAACGTATTACGTTATATGGTATAACGTTATATGGTATAGGGTTATAACGTAATACGTTATATAGTATAACGTTATAACGTATTACGTTATATGGTACAACGTTATAACGTATTACGTTATATGGTTATATGGTATACGTTATAACGTTATACCATAAAACGTATTACGTTATAACGTTATACCATATATCGTTATACCATATAACGTAAAACGTTATAACGTTATACCATATAACGTTATACTATATAACGTATTACGTTATAACGTTATACCATATAACGTAATACGTTATAGCGTTATACCATATAACGTTATACTATATAACGTATTACGTTATAACGATATACCATATAACGCAATACGTTATAACGTATTACGTTATGTAGTACAACGTTATAAAGTATAACGTAATGCGTTATATGGTACAACGTTATAACGTATTACGTTATGTAGTACAACGTTATAAGGTATAACGTAATACGTTATATGGTACAACGTTATAACGTATTACGTTATATTGTATAACGTTATATGGTATAGGTTTATAACGTAATACGTTATATAGTATAACGTAATAACGTATTACGTTATATGGTACAACGTAATACGTTATATAGTATAACGTTATATGGTACAACGTTATAACGTAATACGTTATATGGTACAACGTTATAACGTATTACGTTATATGGTATAACGTTATGTGGTATAACGTTATAACGTATTACGTTATATGGTATAACGTTATAACGTATTACGTTATGTAGTACAACGTTATAAGGTATAACGTAATACGTTATATGGTACAACGTTATAACGTATTACGTTATATGGTACAACGTTATAACGTATAACGTAATAACGTATTACGTTATATAGCATAACGTTATATGGTATAACGTTATAACGTAATACGTTATATAGTATAACGTTATATGGTATAATGTTATAACGTATTACGTTATATGGTATAACGTTATAAGGTATTACTTTATGTAGTACAAGGTTATAATGTATAACGTTATAACGTATTACGTTATATGGTATAACGTTATATGGTATAACGTTATATGGTATAACGTTATATGGTATAACGTTATAACGTATTACGTTATATGGTATAACGTTATATGGTATAACGTTATAACGTATTACGTTATATGGTACAACGTTATAACGTATTACGTTATATGGTATAACGTTATAACGTATTACGTTATATGGTATAAGGTTGTAACGTATTATGTTATGTAGTACAACATTATAAGGTATAACGTATTACGTTATATGGTACAACGTTATAACGTATTACGTTATATGGTATAACGTTATATGGTATAGGGTTATAACGTAATACGTTATATAGTATAACGTTATAACGTATTACGTTATATGGTACAACGTTATAACGTATTACGTTATATGGTACAACGTTATAACGTATTACGTTATATGGTACAACGTTATAACGTATTACGTTATATGGTATAACGTTATAACGTAATACGTTATATAGTATAACGTTATGTGGTATAACGTTATAACGTATTACGTTATATGGTATAACGTTATAACGTAATACGTTATATGGTACAACGTTATAACATATTACGTTATATGGTATAACGTTATATGGTATAACGTTATAACGTAATACGTTATATAGCATAACGTTATATGGTATAAAGTTATAACGTATTACGTTATATGGTATAACGTTATATGGTATAACGTTATAACGTAATACGTTATATAGTATTACGTTATATGGTATAGCGTTATAACGTATTACGTTATATGGTATAACGTTATAACGTAATACGTTATATGGTATAACGTTATAACGTATTACGTTATATGGTATAACGTTATAACGTATTACGTTATGTAGTACAACGTTATAAAGTATAACGTAATACGTTATATGGTACAACGTTATAACGTATTACGTTATGTAGTACAACGTTATAAGGTATAACGTAATACGTTATATGGTACAACGTTATAACGTATTACGTTATATGGTATAACGTTATATGGTATAGGGTTATAACGTAATACGTTATATAGTATAACGTAATAACGTATTACGTTATATGGTACAACGTTATAACGTATTACGTTATATGGTATAACGTTATAACGTAATACGTTATATAGTATAACGTTATATGGTATAACGTTATAACGTAATACGTTATATGGTACAACGTTATAACGTATTACGTTATATGGTATAACGTTATGTGGTATAACGTTATAACGTATTACGTTATATGGTATAACGTTATAACGTATTACGTTATGTAGTACAACGTTATAAGGTATAACGTAATACGTTATATGGTACAACGTTATAACGTATTACGTTATATGGTATAACGTTATATGGTATATCGTTATAACGTATTACGTTATGTGGTATAACGTAATAACGTATTACGTTATATGGTACAACGTTATAACGTATTACGTTATATGGTATAACGTTATAACGTAATACGTTATATAGTATAACGTTATATGGTATAACGTTATAACGTATTACGTTATATGGTATAACGTTATAACGTAATACGTCATATAGTATAACGTTATATGGTATAACGTTAGAACGTATTACGTTATATGGTATAACGTAATAACGTATTACGTTATATGGTACAACGTTATAACGTATTACGTTATATGGTACAACGTTAGAACGTATTACGTTATATGGTATAACGTTATAACGTATTACGTTTTATGGTATATCGTTATAACGTATTACGTTATATGGTACAACGTTATAACGTATTACGTTATATGGTATAACGTTATATGGTATATCGTTATAACGTATTACGTTATATGGTATAACGTAATAACGTATTACGTTATATGGTACAACGTCATAACGTATTACGTTATATGGTACAACGTTAGAACGTATTACGTTATATGGTACAACGTTATAACGTATTACGTTATGTGGTACAACGTTATAACATATTACGTTATATGGTACAACGTTATAACGTATAACGTAATAACGTATTACGTTATATAGCATAACGTTATATGGTGTAACGTTATAACGTAATACGTTATATAGTATAACGTTATATGGTATAATGTTATAACGTATTACGTTATATGGTACAACGTTAGAACGTATTACGTTATATGGTATAACGTTATAACGTAATACGTTATATAGTATAACGTTATATGGTATAACGTTATAAGGTATTACGTTATGTAGTACACGGTTATAATGTATAACGTTATAACGTATTAGGTTATATGGTATAACGTTATATGGTATAACGTTATATGGTATAACGTTATAACGTATTACGTTATATGGTATAACGTTATAAAGTATTACGTTATATGGTATAACGTTATAACGTAATACGTTATATGGTATAACGTTATAACGTAATACGTTATATGGTATAACGTTGTAACGTATTACGTTATATGGTATAACGTTATAAGGTATTACGTTATGTAGTACAAGGTTATAATGTATTACGTTATATGGTATAACGTTATAAGGTATTACGTTATGTAGTACAAGGTTATAATGTATAACGTTATAACGTATTACGTTATATGGTATAACGTTATATGGTATAACGTTATAACATATTACGTTATATAGCATAACGTTATATGGTATAAAGTTATAACGTATTACGTTATATGGTATAACGTTATAAGGTATTACGTTATGTAGTACAAGGTTATAATGTATTACGTTATATGGTATAACGTTATAAGGTATTACGTTATGTAGTACAAGGTTATAATGTATAACGTTATAACGTATTACGTTATATGGTATAACGTTATATGGTATAACGTTATAACATATTACGTTATATAGCATAACGTTATATGGTGTAACGTTATAACGTAATACGTTATATAGTATAACGTTATATGGTATAATGTTATAACGTATTACGTTATATGGTACAACGTTAGAACGTATTACGTTATATGGTATAACGTTATAACGTAATACGTTATATAGTATAACGTTATGTGGTATAACGTTATAACGTATTACGTTATATGGTATAACGTTATAACGTAATACGTTATATGGTACAACGTTATAACATATTACGTTATATGGTATAACGTTATATGGTATAACGTTATAACGTAATACGTTATATAGCATAACGTTATATGGTATAAAGTTATAACGTATTACGTTATATGGTATAACGTTATATGGTATAACGTTATAACGTAATACGTTATATAGTATTACGTTATATGGTATAGCGTTATAACGTATTACGTTATATGGTATAACGTTATAACGTAATACGTTATATGGTATAACGTTATAACGTATTACGTTATATGGTATAACGTTATAACGTATTACGTTATGTAGTACAACGTTATAAAGTATAACGTAATACGTTATATGGTACAACGTTATAACGTATTACGTTATGTAGTACAACGTTATAAGGTATAACGTAATACGTTATATGGTACAACGTTATAACGTATTACGTTATATGGTATAACGTTATATGGTATAGGGTTATAACGTAATACGTTATATAGTATAACGTAATAACGTATTACGTTATATGGTACAACGTTATAACGTATTACGTTATATGGTATAACGTTATAACGTAATACGTTATATAGTATAACGTTATATGGTATAACGTTATAACGTAATACGTTATATGGTACAACGTTATAACGTATTACGTTATATGGTATAACGTTATGTGGTATAACGTTATAACGTATTACGTTATATGGTATAACGTAATAACGTATTACGTTATATGGTACAACGTCATAACGTATTACGTTATATGGTACAACGTTAGAACGTATTACGTTATATGGTACAACGTTATAACGTATTACGTTATGTGGTACAACGTTATAACATATTACGTTATATGGTACAACGTTATAACGTATAACGTAATAACGTATTACGTTATATAGCATAACGTTATATGGTGTAACGTTATAACGTAATACGTTATATAGTATAACGTTATATGGTATAATGTTATAACGTATTACGTTATATGGTATAACGTTATAACGTAATACGTTATGTGGTATAACGTTATAACGTATTACGTTATATGGTATAACGTTATAACGTATTACGTTATATGGTACAACGTTATAACGTATTACGTTATATGGTATAACGTTATAACGTATTACGTTATATGGTATAACGTTATATGGTATAACGATATAGGGTATAACGTTATAACGTATTACGTTATATGGTATAACGTTATATGGTATAACGTTATAACGTATTACGTTATATGGTATAACGTTATAACGTAATACGTTATGTGGTATAACGTTATAACGTATTACGTTATATGGTATAACGTTATAACGTATTACGTTATATGGTACAACGTTATAACGTATTACGTTATATGGTATAACGTTATAACGTATTACGTTATATGGTATAACGTTATAACGTATTACGTTACATGGTATAACGTTATAACGTATTACGTTATATGGTACAACGTTATAACGTATTACGTTATATGGTACAACGTTATAACGTATAACGTAATAACGTATTACGTTATATAGCATAACGTTATATGGTATAACGTTATAACGTAATACGTTATATAGTATAACGTTATATGGTATAATGTTATAACGTATTACGTTATATGGTATAACGTTATAAGGTATTACTTTATGTAGTATAAGGTTATAATGTATAACGTTATATGGTATAACGTTATAACGTATTACGTTATATGGTATAACGTTATAAGGTATTACGTTATGTAGTACAAGGTTATAATGTATAACGTTATAACGTATTACGTTATATGGTATAACGTTATATGGTATAACGTTATAACATATTACGTTATATGGTATAACGTTATAACGTATTACGTTATATGGCATAACGTTATAAGGTATTACGTTATGTAGTACAAGGTTATAATGTATAACGTTATAACGTATTACGTTATATGGTATAACGTTATATGGTATAACGATATAGGGTATAACGTTATAACGTATTACGTTATATGGTATAACGTTATATGGTATAACGTTATAACGTATTACGTTATATGGTATAACGTTATAAGGTATTACGTTATGTAGTACAAGGTTATAATGTATAACGTTATAACGTATTACGTTATATGGTATAACGTTATATGGTATAACGTTATAACATATTACGTTATATGGTATAACGTTATAACGTATTACGTTATATGGTATAACGTTATAAAGTATTACGTTATATGGTATAACGTTATAACGTAATACGTTATATGGTATAACGTTATAACGTAATACGTTATATGGTATAACGTTGTAACGTATTACGTTATATGGTATAACGTTATAACATATTACGTTATATGGTATAACGTTATAACGTATTACGTTATATGGTATAACGTTATAAGGTATTACGTTATGTAGTACAAGGTTATAATGTATAACGTTATAACGTATTACGTTATATGGTATAACGTTATATGGTATAACGTTATAACATATTACGTTATATGGTATAACGTTATAACGTATTACGTTATATGGCATAACGTTATAAGGTATTACGTTATGTAGTACAAGGTTATAATGTATAACGTTATAACGTATTACGTTATATGGTATAACGTTATATGGTATAACGATATAGGGTATAACGTTATAACGTATTACGTTATATGGTATAACGTTATATGGTATAACGTTATAACGTATTACGTTATATGGTATAACGTTATAACGTAATACGTTATATGGTATAACGTTATAACGTATTACGTTATATGGTATAACGTTATAACGTATTACGTTATATGGTACAACGTTATAACGTATTACGTTATATGGTATAACGTTATAACGTATTACGTTATATGGTATAACGTTATAACGTATTACGTTACATGGTATAACGTTATAACGTATTACGTTATATGGTACAACGTTATAACGTATTACGTTATATGGTACAACGTTATAACGTATAACGTAATAACGTATTACGTTATATAGCATAACGTTATATGGTATAACGTTATAACGTAATACGTTATATAGTATAACGTTATATGGTATAATGTTATAACGTATTACGTTATATGGTATAACGTTATAAGGTATTACTTTATGTAGTATAAGGTTATAATGTATAACGTTATAACGTATTACGTTATATGGTTTAACGTTATAACATATTACGTTATATGGTATAACGTTATAACGTATTACGTTATATGGTATAACGTTATAAGGTATTACGTTATGTAGTACAAGGTTATAATGTATAACGTTATAACGTATTACGTTATATGGTATAACGTTATAACGTATTACGTTATATGGTACAACGTTATAACGTATTACGTTATATGGTATAACGTTATAACGTATTACGTTATATGGTATAACGTTATAGCGTATTACGTTACATGGTATAACGTTATAACGTATTACGTTATATGGTATAACGTTATATGGTATAACGTTATAACGTATTACGTTATATGGTATAACGTTATAACGTATTACGTTATATGGTACAACGTTATAACGTATTACGTTATGTGGTACAACGTTATAACGGATAACGTAATAACGTATTACGTTATATAGCATAACGTTATATGGTATAACGTTATAACGTAATACGTTGTATAGTATAACGTTATATGGTATAACGTTATAACGTATTACGTTATATGGTATAACGTTATAACGTATTACGTTATATGGTATAACGTTATATGGTATAACGTTATAACGTATTACGTTATATGGTACAACGACATAACGTATTACGTTATATGGTATAACGTTATAACGTATTACGTTATATGGTATAAGGTTATAACGTATTACGTTATGTAGTACAACATTATAAGATATAATGTAATACGTTATATGGTACAACGTTATAACGTATTACGTTATATGGTATAACGTTATATGGTATAGGGTTATAACGTAATACGTTATATAGTATAACGTTATAACGTATTACGTTATATGGTACAACGTTATAACGTATTACGTTATATGGTTATATGGTATACGTTATAACGTTATACCATAAAACGTATTACGTTATAACGTTATACCATATATCGTTATACCATATAACGTAAAACGTTATAACGTTATACCATATAACGTTATACTATATAACGTATTACGTTATAACGTTATACCATATAACGTAATACGTTATAGCGTTATACCATATAACGTTATACTATATAACGTATTACGTTATAACGATATACCATATAACGCAATACGTTATAACGTATTACGTTATGTAGTACAACGTTATAAAGTATAACGTAATGCGTTATATGGTACAACGTTATAACGTATTACGTTATGTAGTACAACGTTATAAGGTATAACGTAATACGTTATATGGTACAACGTTATAACGTATTACGTTATATTGTATAACGTTATATGGTATAGGTTTATAACGTAATACGTTATATAGTATAACGTAATAACGTATTACGTTATATGGTACAACGTAATACGTTATATAGTATAACGTTATATGGTACAACGTTATAACGTAATACGTTATATGGTACAACGTTATAACGTATTACGTTATATGGTATAACGTTATGTGGTATAACGTTATAACGTATTACGTTATATGGTATAACGTTATAACGTATTACGTTATGTAGTACAACGTTATAAGGTATAACGTAATACGTTATATGGTACAACGTTATAACGTATTACGTTATATGGTACAACGTTATAACGTATAACGTAATAACGTATTACGTTATATAGCATAACGTTATATGGTATAACGTTATAACGTAATACGTTATATAGTATAACGTTATATGGTATAATGTTATAACGTATTACGTTATATGGTATAACGTTATAAGGTATTACTTTATGTAGTACAAGGTTATAATGTATAACGTTATAACGTATTACGTTATATGGTATAACGTTATATGGTATAACGTTATATGGTATAACGTTATAACGTATTACGTTATATGGTATAACGTTATATGGTATAACGTTATAACGTATTACGTTATATGGTACAACGTTATAACGTATTACGTTATATGGTATAACGTTATAACGTATTACGTTATATGGTATAAGGTTGTAACGTATTATGTTATGTAGTACAACATTATAAGGTATAACGTATTACGTTATATGGTACAACGTTATAACGTATTACGTTATATGGTATAACGTTATATGGTATAGGGTTATAACGTAATACGTTATATAGTATAACGTTATAACGTATTACGTTATATGGTACAACGTTATAACGTATTACGTTATATGGTACAACGTTATAACGTATTACGTTATATGGTACAACGTTATAACGTATTACGTTATATGGTATAACGTTATAACGTAATACGTTATATAGTATAACGTTATGTGGTATAACGTTATAACGTATTACGTTATATGGTATAACGTTATAACGTAATACGTTATATGGTACAACGTTATAACATATTACGTTATATGGTATAACGTTATATGGTATAACGTTATAACGTAATACGTTATATAGCATAACGTTATATGGTATAAAGTTATAACGTATTACGTTATATGGTATAACGTTATATGGTATAACGTTATAACGTAATACGTTATATAGTATTACGTTATATGGTATAGCGTTATAACGTATTACGTTATATGGTATAACGTTATAACGTAATACGTTATATGGTATAACGTTATAACGTATTACGTTATATGGTATAACGTTATAACGTATTACGTTATGTAGTACAACGTTATAAAGTATAACGTAATACGTTATATGGTACAACGTTATAACGTATTACGTTATGTAGTACAACGTTATAAGGTATAACGTAATACGTTATATGGTACAACGTTATAACGTATTACGTTATATGGTATAACGTTATATGGTATAGGGTTATAACGTAATACGTTATATAGTATAACGTAATAACGTATTACGTTATATGGTACAACGTTATAACGTATTACGTTATATGGTATAACGTTATAACGTAATACGTTATATAGTATAACGTTATATGGTATAACGTTATAACGTAATACGTTATATGGTACAACGTTATAACGTATTACGTTATATGGTATAACGTTATGTGGTATAACGTTATAACGTATTACGTTATATGGTATAACGTTATAACGTATTACGTTATGTAGTACAACGTTATAAGGTATAACGTAATACGTTATATGGTACAACGTTATAACGTATTACGTTATATGGTATAACGTTATATGGTATATCGTTATAACGTATTACGTTATGTGGTATAACGTAATAACGTATTACGTTATATGGTACAACGTTATAACGTATTACGTTATATGGTATAACGTTATAACGTAATACGTTATATAGTATAACGTTATATGGTATAACGTTATAACGTATTACGTTATATGGTATAACGTTATAACGTAATACGTCATATAGTATAACGTTATATGGTATAACGTTAGAACGTATTACGTTATATGGTATAACGTAATAACGTATTACGTTATATGGTACAACGTTATAACGTATTACGTTATATGGTACAACGTTAGAACGTATTACGTTATATGGTATAACGTTATAACGTATTACGTTTTATGGTATATCGTTATAACGTATTACGTTATATGGTACAACGTTATAACGTATTACGTTATATGGTATAACGTTATATGGTATATCGTTATAACGTATTACGTTATATGGTATAACGTAATAACGTATTACGTTATATGGTACAACGTCATAACGTATTACGTTATATGGTACAACGTTAGAACGTATTACGTTATATGGTACAACGTTATAA
Source organism: Bombus flavifrons (assembly GCF_040668555.2). Classification (NCBI taxonomy): domain Eukaryota; kingdom Metazoa; phylum Arthropoda; class Insecta; order Hymenoptera; family Apidae; genus Bombus; species Bombus flavifrons. The sequence goes on from NW_027184903.1 coordinate 43,787, forward strand.
CGTATTACGTTATGTGGTACAACGTTATAACATATTACGTTATATGGTACAACGTTATAACGTATAACGTAATAACGTATTACGTTATATAGCATAACGTTATATGGTGTAACGTTATAACGTAATACGTTATATAGTATAACGTTATATGGTATAATGTTATAACGTATTACGTTATATGGTACAACGTTAGAACGTATTACGTTATATGGTATAACGTTATAACGTAATACGTTATATAGTATAACGTTATATGGTATAACGTTATAAGGTATTACGTTATGTAGTACACGGTTATAATGTATAACGTTATAACGTATTAGGTTATATGGTATAACGTTATATGGTATAACGTTATATGGTATAACGTTATAACGTATTACGTCATATGGTATAACGTTATAAAGTATTACGTTATATGGTATAACGTTATAACGTAATACGTTATATGGTATAACGTTATAACGTAATACGTTATATGGTATAACGTTGTAACGTATTACGTTATATGGTATAACGTTATAAGGTATTACGTTATGTAGTACAAGGTTATAATGTATTACGTTATATGGTATAACGTTATAAGGTATTACGTTATGTAGTACAAGGTTATAATGTATAACGTTATAACGTATTACGTTATATGGTATAACGTTATATGGTATAACGTTATAACATATTACGTTATATAGCATAACGTTATATGGTATAAAGTTATAACGTATTACGTTATATGGTATAACGTTATAAGGTATTACGTTATGTAGTACAAGGTTATAATGTATTACGTTATATGGTATAACGTTATAAGGTATTACGTTATGTAGTACAAGGTTATAATGTATAACGTTATAACGTATTACGTTATATGGTATAACGTTATATGGTATAACGTTATAACATATTACGTTATATAGCATAACGTTATATGGTGTAACGTTATAACGTAATACGTTATATAGTATAACGTTATATGGTATAATGTTATAACGTATTACGTTATATGGTACAACGTTAGAACGTATTACGTTATATGGTATAACGTTATAACGTAATACGTTATATAGTATAACGTTATGTGGTATAACGTTATAACGTATTACGTTATATGGTATAACGTTATAACGTAATACGTTATATGGTACAACGTTATAACATATTACGTTATATGGTATAACGTTATATGGTATAACGTTATAACGTAATACGTTATATAGCATAACGTTATATGGTATAAAGTTATAACGTATTACGTTATATGGTATAACGTTATATGGTATAACGTTATAACGTAATACGTTATATAGTATTACGTTATATGGTATAGCGTTATAACGTATTACGTTATATGGTATAACGTTATAACGTAATACGTTATATGGTATAACGTTATAACGTATTACGTTATATGGTATAACGTTATAACGTATTACGTTATGTAGTACAACGTTATAAAGTATAACGTAATACGTTATATGGTACAACGTTATAACGTATTACGTTATGTAGTACAACGTTATAAGGTATAACGTAATACGTTATATGGTACAACGTTATAACGTATTACGTTATATGGTATAACGTTATATGGTATAGGGTTATAACGTAATACGTTATATAGTATAACGTAATAACGTATTACGTTATATGGTACAACGTTATAACGTATTACGTTATATGGTATAACGTTATAACGTAATACGTTATATAGTATAACGTTATATGGTATAACGTTATAACGTAATACGTTATATGGTACAACGTTATAACGTATTACGTTATATGGTATAACGTTATGTGGTATAACGTTATAACGTATTACGTTATATGGTATAACGTTATAACGTATTACGTTATGTAGTACAACGTTATAAGGTATAACGTAATACGTTATATGGTACAACGTTATAACGTATTACGTTATATGGTATAACGTTATATGGTATATCGTTATAACGTATTACGTTATGTGGTATAACGTAATAACGTATTACGTTATATGGTACAACGTTATAACGTATTACGTTATATGGTATAACGTTATAACGTAATACGTTATATAGTATAACGTTATATGGTATAACGTTATAACGTATTACGTTATATGGTATAACGTTATAACGTAATACGTCATATAGTATAACGTTATATGGTATAACGTTAGAACGTATTACGTTATGTGGTATAACGTAATAACGTATTACGTTATATGGTACAACGTTATAACGTATTACGTTATATGGTACAACGTTAGAACGTATTACGTTATATGGTATAACGTTATAACGTATTACGTTTTATGGTATATCGTTATAACGTATTACGTTATATGGTACAACGTTATAACGTATTACGTTATATGGTATAACGTTATATGGTATATCGTTATAACGTATTACGTTATATGGTATAACGTAATAACGTATTACGTTATATGGTACAACGTCATAACGTATTACGTTATATGGTACAACGTTAGAACGTATTACGTTATATGGTACAACGTTATAACGTATTACGTTATGTGGTACAACGTTATAACATATTACGTTATATGGTACAACGTTATAACGTATAACGTAATAACGTATTACGTTATATAGCATAACGTTATATGGTGTAACGTTATAACGTAATACGTTATATAGTATAACGTTATATGGTATAATGTTATAACGTATTACGTTATATGGTACAACGTTAGAACGTATTACGTTATATGGTATAACGTTATAACGTAATACGTTATATAGTATAACGTTATATGGTATAACGTTATAAGGTATTACGTTATGTAGTACACGGTTATAATGTATAACGTTATAACGTATTAGGTTATATGGTATAACGTTATATGGTATAACGTTATATGGTATAACGTTATAACGTATTACGTTATATGGTATAACGTTATAAAGTATTACGTTATATGGTATAACGTTATAACGTAATACGTTATATGGTATAACGTTATAACGTAATACGTTATATGGTATAACGTTGTAACGTATTACGTTATATGGTATAACGTTATAAGGTATTACGTTATGTAGTACAAGGTTATAATGTATTACGTTATATGGTATAACGTTATAAGGTATTACGTTATGTAGTACAAGGTTATAATGTATAACGTTATAACGTATTACGTTATATGGTATAACGTTATATGGTATAACGTTATAACATATTACGTTATATGGTATAACGTTATAACGTATTACGTTATATGGCATAACGTTATAAGGTATTACGTTATGTAGTACAAGGTTATAATGTATAACGTTATAACGTATTACGTTATATGGTATAACGTTATATGGTATAACGATATAGGGTATAACGTTATAACGTATTACGTTATATGGTATAACGTTATATGGTATAACGTTATAACGTATTACGTTATATGGTATAACGTTATAACGTAATACGTTATATGGTATAACGTTATAACGTATTACGTTATATGGTATAACGTTATAACGTATTACGTTATATGGTACAACGTTATAACGTATTACGTTATATGGTACAACGTTATAACGTATAACGTAATAACGTATTACGTTATATAGCATAACGTTATATGGTATAACGTTATAACGTAATACGTTATATAGTATAACGTTATATGGTATAATGTTATAACGTATTACGTTATATGGTATAACGTTATAAGGTATTACTTTATGTAGTATAAGGTTATAATGTATAACGTTATAACGTATTACGTTATATGGTATAACGTTATATGGTATAACGTTATATGGTATAACGTTATAACGTATTACGTTATATGGTATAACGTTATATGGTATAACGTTATAACGTATTACGTTATATGGTACAACGTTATAACGTATTACGTTATATGGCATAACGTTATAACGTATTACGTTATATGGTATAAGGTTATAACGTATTACGTTATATGGTATAACGTTATATGGTATAACGTTATAACGTATTACGTTATATGGTACAACGTTATAACGTATTACGTTATATGGTATAACGTTATAACGTATTACGTTATATGGTATAAGGTTATAACGTATTACGTTATGTAGTACAACATTATAAGATATAACGTAATACGTTATATGGTACAACGTTATAACGTATTACGTTATATGGCATAACGTTATATGGTATAGGGTTATAACGTAATACGTTATATAGTATAACGTTATAACGTATTACGTTATATGGTACAACGTTATAACGTATTACGTTATATGGTACAACGTTATAACGTATTACGTTATATGGTACAACGTTATAACGTATTACGTTATATGGTATAACGTTATAACGTAATACGTTATATAGCATAACGTTATATGGTATAACGTTATAACGTATTACGTTATATAGTATAACGTTATATGGTATAACGTTATATGGTATAGCGTTATATGGTATAACGTTATATGGTATAACGTTATAAGGTAATACGTTATATAGTATAACGTTATATGGTATATCGTTATAACGTATTACGTTATATGGTATAAAGTTATAACGTAATACGTTATATGGTATAACGTTATAACGTTTTACGTTATATGGTATAACGATATATGGTATAACGTTATAACGTAATACGTTTTATAGTATAACGTTATATGGTATAACGTTATAACGTATTACGTTATATGGTATAACGTTATAACGTAATACGTTATATGGTACAACGTTATAACATATTACGTTATATGGTATAACGTTATATGGTATAACGTTATAACGTATTACGTTATATGGTATAACGTTATATGGTATAACGTTATAACGTAATACGTTATATAGTATTACGTTATATGGTATAGCGTTATAACGTATTACGTTATATGGTATAACGTTATAACGTAATACGTTATATGGTATAACGTTATAACGTATTACGTTATATGGTATAACGTTATAACGTATTACGTTATGTAGTACAACGTTATAACGTATTACGTTATATGGTACAACGTTATAACGTATTACGTTATGTAGTACAACGTTATAAGGTATAACGTAATACGTTATATGGTACAACGTTATAACGTATTACGTTATATGGTATAACGTTATATGGTATAGGGTTATAACGTAATACGTTATATAGTATAACGTAATAACGTATTACGTTATATGGTACAACGTTATAACGTATTACGTTATATGGTATAACGTTATGTGGTATAACGTTATAACGTATTACGTTATATGGTATAACGTTATAACGTATTACGTTATGTAGTACAACGTTATAAGGTATAACGTAATACGTTATATGGTACAACGTTATAACGTATTACGTTATATGGTACAACGTTATAACGTATTACGTTATATGGTATAACGTTATGTGGTATAACGTTATAACGTATTACGTTATATGGTATAACGTTATAACGTATTACGTTATGTAGTACAACGTTATAAGGTATCACGTAATACGTTATATGGTACAACGTTATAACGTATTACGTTATATGGTATAAAGTTATAACGTAATACGTTATATGGTATAACGTTATAACGTAATACGTTATATAGTATAACGTTATATGGTATAACGTTATAACGTATTACGTTATATGGTATAACGTTATAACGTAATACGTCATATAGTATAACGTTATATGGTATAACGTTAGAACGTATTACGTTATATGGTATAACGTTATAACGTAATACGTTATATGGTACAACGTTATAACGTATTACGTTATATGATATAACGTTATATGGTATAACGTTATAACGTATTACGTTATATGGTATAACGTTATAACGTAACACGTTATATGGTACGATGTTATAACATATTACGTTATATGGTATAACGTTATATGGTATAACGTTATAACGTAATACCTTATATAGTATAACGTTATATGGTATGACGTCATAACGTATAAAGTTATATGGTACAACGTTATATGGTATAACGTTATAACGTAATACGTTATATAGTATAACGTTATATGGTATAACGTTATAACGTATTACGTTATATGGTATAACGTTATATGGTATAACGTTATAACATATTACGTTATATGGTATAACGTTATAACGTATAACGTTATATGGTATAACGTTATAAGGTATTACGTTATCTAGTACAAGGTTATAATGTATAACGTTATAACGTATTACGTTATATCGTATAACGTTATATGGTATAACGATATAGTTTGTAACGTTATAACGTATTACGTTATATGGTATAACGTTGTATGGTATAAGGTTATAACGTATTACGTTATATGGTATAACGATATAACGTAATACGTTATATGGTATAACGTTATAACGTATAACGTTATATGGTATAACGTTATAACATATTACGTTATATGGTATAACGTTATAACGTATTACGTTATGTAGTACAACGTTATAACGTATTACGTTATATGGTATAACGTTATAACGTATTACGTTATGTAGTACAACGTTATAACGTATTACGTTATATGGTATAACGTTATAAGGTATTACGTTATGTAGTACAAGGTTATAATGTATAACGTTATAACGTATTACGTTATATCGTATAACGTTATATGGTATAACGATATAGTTTGTAACGTTATAACGTATTACGTTATATGGTATAACGTTATATGGTATAACGTTATAACGTATTACGTTATATGGTATAACGATATAACGTAATACGTTATATGGTATAACGTTATAACGTATTACGTTATATGGTATAACGTTATATGGTATAACGTTATAACGTATTACGTTATATGGTACAACGTTATAACGTATTACGTTATATGGTATAACGTTATAACGTATTACGTTATATGGTATAACGTTATATGGTATAACGTTATAACGTATTACGTTATATGGTATAACGTTATAACGTATTACGTTATATGGTACAACGTTATAACGTATTACGTTATATGGTACAACGTTAAAACGTATAACGTAATTACGTATTACGTTATATAGCATAACGTTATATGGTATAACGTTATAACGTAATACGTTATATAGTATAACGTTATATGGTATAATGTTATAACGTATTACGTTATATGGTATAACGTTATAAGGTATTACTTTATGTAGAAGAAGGTTATAATGTATAACGTTATAACGTATTACGTTATATGGTATAACGTTATATGGTATAACGTTATATGGTATAACGTTATATGGTATAACGTTATAACGTATTACGTTATATCGTATAACGTTATATGGTATAACGTTATAACGTATTACGTTATATGGTACAACGTTATAACGTATTACGTATTATGGTACAATGTTATAACGTATTACGTTATATGGTATAACGTTATAACGTAATACGTTATATAGTATAACGTTATATGGTATAACGTTATAACGTATTACGTTATATGGTATAACGTTATAACGTAATACGTTATATGGTATAACGTTATAACGTATTACGTTATATGGTATAACGTTATAACGTATTACGTTATGTAGTACAACGTTATAAAGTATAACGTAATACGTTATATGGTACAACGTTATAACGTATTACGTTATGTAGTACAACGTTATAAGGTATAACGTAATACGTTATATGGTACAACGTTATAACGTATTACGTTATATGGTACAACGTTATAACGTATTACGTTATATGGTATAACGTTATGTGGTATAACGTTATAACGTATTACGTTATATGGTATAACGTTATAACGTATTACGTTATATGGTATAACGTTATATGGTATAGGGTTATAACGTAATACGTTATATAGTATAACGTAATAACGTATTACGTTATATGGTACAACGTTATAACGTATTACGTTATATGGTATAACGTTATGTGGTATAACGTTATAACGTATTACGTTATATGGTATAACGTTATAACGTATTACGTTATGTAGTACAACGTTATAAGGTATAACGTAATACGTTATATGGTACAACGTTATAACGTATTACGTTATATGGTACAACGTTATAACGTATTACGTTATATGGTATAACGTTATGTGGTATAACGTTATAACGTATTACGTTATATGGTATAACGTTATAACGTAATACGTCATATAGTATAACGTTATATGGTATAACGTTAGAACGTATTACGTTATATGGTATAACGTTATAACGTAATACGTTATATGGTACAACGTTATAACGTATTACGTTATATGATATAACGTTATATGGTATAACGTTATAACGTATTACGTTATATGGTATAACGTTATAACGTAACACGTTATATGGTACGATGTTATAACATATTACGTTATATGGTATAACGTTATATGGTATAACGTTATAACGTAATACCTTATATAGTATAACGTTATATGGTATGACGTCATAACGTATAAAGTTATATGGTACAACGTTATATGGTATAACGTTATAACGTAATACGTTATATAGTATAACGTTATATGGTATAACGTTATAACATATTACGTTATATGGTATAACGTTATAACATATTACGTTATATGGTACAACGTTATAACGTATAACGTAATAACGTATTACGTTATATAGCATAACGTTATATGGTGTAACGTTATAACGTAATACGTTATATAGTATAACGTTATATGGTATAACGTTATAACGTATTACGTTATATGGTATAACGTTATAACGTAATATGTTATATAGTATAACGTTATATGGTATAACGTTATAACGTTTTACGTTATAGGGTATAACTATATATGGTATAACGTTATAACGTAATACGTTATATGGTACAATGTTATAACATATTACGTTATATGGTATAACGTTATAACGTAATACGTTATATAGTATAACGTTATATGGTATGACGTTATAACGTATAAAGTTATATGGTACACCGTTATATGGTATAACGTTATAACGTAATACGTTATATAGTATAACGTTATATGGTATAACGTTATAACGTATTACGTTATATGGTATAACGTTATAACGTAATACGTTATATGGTATAACGTTATAACGTATTACGTTATATGGTATAACGTTATAACGTATTACGTTATGTAGTACAACGTTATAACGTATTACGTTATATGGTATAACGTTATAAGGTATTACGTTATGTAGTACAAGGTTATAATGTATAACGTTATAACGTATTACGTTATATCGTATAACGTTATATGGTATAACGATATAGTTTGTAACGTTATAACGTATTACGTTATATGGTATAACGTTATATGGTATAACGTTATAACGTATTACGTTATATGGTATAACGATATAACGTAATACGTTATATGGTATAACGTTATAACGTATAACGTTATATGGTATAACGTTATAACATATTACGTTATATGGTATAACGTTATAACGTATTACGTTATATGGTATAACGTTATAACGTATTACGTTATGTAGTACAACGTTATAACGTATTACGTTATATGGTATAACGTTATAAGGTAATACGTTATGTAGTACAAGGTTATAATGTATAACGTTATAACGTATTACGTTATATGGTATAACGTTATATGGTATAACGTTATAACATATTACGTTATATGGTATAACGTTATAACGTATTACGTTATATGGTATAACGTTATAAGGTATTACGTTATCTAGTACAAGGTTATAATGTATAACGTTATAACGTATTACGTTATATCGTATAACGTTATATGGTATAACGATATAGTTTGTAACGTTATAACGTATTACGTTATATGGTATAACGTTGTATGGTATAAGGTTATAACGTATTACGTTATATGGTATAACGATATAACGTAATACGTTATATGGTATAACGTTATAACGTATAACGTTATATGGTATAACGTTATAACATATTACGTTATATGGTATAACGTTATAACGTATTACGTTATGTAGTACAACGTTATAACGTATTACGTTATATGGTATAACGTTATAACGTATTACGTTATGTAGTACAACGTTATAACGTATTACGTTATATGGTATAACGTTATAAGGTATTACGTTATGTAGTACAAGGTTATAATGTATAACGTTATAACGTATTACGTTATATCGTATAACGTTATATGGTATAACGATATAGTTTGTAACGTTATAACGTATTACGTTATATGGTATAACGTTATATGGTATAACGTTATAACGTATTACGTTATATGGTATAACGATATAACGTAATACGTTATATGGTATAACGTTATAACGTATTACGTTATATGGTATAACGTTATATGGTATAACGTTATAACGTATTACGTTATATGGTACAACGTTATAACGTATTACGTTATATGGTATAACGTTATAACGTATTACGTTATATGGTATAACGTTATATGGTATAACGTTATAACGTATTACGTTATATGGTATAACGTTATAACGTATTACGTTATATGGTACAACGTTATAACGTATTACGTTATATGGTACAACGTTAAAACGTATAACGTAATTACGTATTACGTTATATAGCATAACGTTATATGGTATAACGTTATAACGTAATACGTTATATAGTATAACGTTATATGGTATAATGTTATAACGTATTACGTTATATGGTATAACGTTATAAGGTATTACTTTATGTAGAAGAAGGTTATAATGTATAACGTTATAACGTATTACGTTATATGGTATAACGTTATATGGTATAACGTTATATGGTATAACGTTATATGGTATAACGTTATAACGTATTACGTTATATCGTATAACGTTATATGGTATAACGTTATAACGTATTACGTTATATGGTACAACGTTATAACGTATTACGTATTATGGTACAATGTTATAACGTATTACGTTATATGGTATAACGTTATAACGTAATACGTTATATAGTATAACGTTATATGGTATAACGTTATAACGTATTACGTTATATGGTATAACGTTATAACGTAATATGTTATATAGTATAACGTTATATGGTATAACGTTATAACGTTTTACGTTATAGGGTATAACTATATATGGTATAACGTTATAACGTAATACGTTTTATGGTATAACGTTATATGGTATAACGTTATAACGTATTACGTTATATGGTATAACGTTATAACGTAATACGTTATATGGTACAACGTTATAACATATTACGTTATATGGTATAACGTTATATGGTATAACGTTATAACGTAATACGTTATATAGCAATAACGTTATATGGTATAACGTTATAACCTATTACGTTATATGGTATAACGTTATAACCTATTACGTTATATGGTATAACGTTATATGGTATAACGTTATAACGTAATACGTTATATAGTATTACGTTATATGTTATAACGTTATAACGTATTACGTTATATGGTATAACGTTATAACGTATAACGTTATATGGTATAACGTTATAACATATTACGTTATATGGTATAACGTTATAACGTATTACGTTATATGGTATAACGTTATAACGTATTACGTTATGTAGTACAACGTTATAACGTATTACGTTATATGGTATAACGTTATAAGGTAATACGTTATGTAGTACAAGGTTATAATGTATAACGTTATAACGTATTACGTTATATGGTATAACGTTATATGGTATAACGTTATAACATATTACGTTATATGGTATAACGTTATAACGTATTACGTTATATGGTATAACGTTATAAGGTATTACGTTATCTAGTACAAGGTTATAATGTATAACGTTATAACGTATTACGTTATATCGTATAACGTTATATGGTATAACGATATAGTTTGTAACGTTATAACGTATTACGTTATATGGTATAACGTTGTATGGTATAAGGTTATAACGTATTACGTTATATGGTATAACGATATAACGTAATACGTTATATGGTATAACGTTATAACGTATAACGTTATATGGTATAACGTTATAACATATTACGTTATATGGTATAACGTTATAACGTATTACGTTATGTAGTACAACGTTATAACGTATTACGTTATATGGTATAACGTTATAACGTATTACGTTATGTAGTACAACGTTATAACGTATTACGTTATATGGTATAACGTTATAAGGTATTACGTTATGTAGTACAAGGTTATAATGTATAACGTTATAACGTATTACGTTATATCGTATAACGTTATATGGTATAACGATATAGTTTGTAACGTTATAACGTATTACGTTATATGGTATAACGTTATATGGTATAACGTTATAACGTATTACGTTATATGGTATAACGATATAACGTAATACGTTATATGGTATAACGTTATAACGTATTACGTTATATGGTATAACGTTATATGGTATAACGTTATAACGTATTACGTTATATGGTACAACGTTATAACGTATTACGTTATATGGTATAACGTTATAACGTATTACGTTATATGGTATAACGTTATATGGTATAACGTTATAACGTATTACGTTATATGGTATAACGTTATAACGTATTACGTTATATGGTACAACGTTATAACGTATTACGTTATATGGTACAACGTTAAAACGTATAACGTAATTACGTATTACGTTATATAGCATAACGTTATATGGTATAACGTTATAACGTAATACGTTATATAGTATAACGTTATATGGTATAATGTTATAACGTATTACGTTATATGGTATAACGTTATAAGGTATTACTTTATGTAGAAGAAGGTTATAATGTATAACGTTATAACGTATTACGTTATATGGTATAACGTTATATGGTATAACGTTATATGGTATAACGTTATATGGTATAACGTTATAACGTATTACGTTATATCGTATAACGTTATATGGTATAACGTTATAACGTATTACGTTATATGGTACAACGTTATAACGTATTACGTATTATGGTACAATGTTATAACGTATTACGTTATATGGTATAACGTTATAACGTAATACGTTATATAGTATAACGTTATATGGTATAACGTTATAACGTATTACGTTATATGGTATAACGTTATAACGTAATATGTTATATAGTATAACGTTATATGGTATAACGTTATAACGTTTTACGTTATAGGGTATAACTATATATGGTATAACGTTATAACGTAATACGTTTTATGGTATAACGTTATATGGTATAACGTTATAACGTATTACGTTATATGGTATAACGTTATAACGTAATACGTTATATGGTACAACGTTATAACATATTACGTTATATGGTATAACGTTATATGGTATAACGTTATAACGTAATACGTTATATAGCAATAACGTTATATGGTATAACGTTATAACCTATTACGTTATATGGTATAACGTTATAACCTATTACGTTATATGGTATAACGTTATATGGTATAACGTTATAACGTAATACGTTATATAGTATTACGTTATATGTTATAACGTTATAACGTATTACGTTATATGGTATAAAGTTATAACGTAATACGTTATATGGTATAACGTTATAACGTATTACGTTATATGGTATAACGTTATAACGTATTACGTTATGTAGTACAACGTTATAAAGTATAACGTAATACGTTATATGGTACAACGTTATAACGTATTACGTTATGTAGTACAACGTTATAAGGTATAACGTAATACGTTATATGGTACAACGTTATAACGTATTACGTTATATGGTACAACGTTATAACGTATTACGTTATATGGTACAACGTTATAACGTATTACGTTATATGGTATAACGTTATATGGTATATCGTTATAACGTATTACGTTATATGGTATAACGTAATAACGTATTACGTTATATGGTACAACGTTATAACGTATTACGTTATATGGTATAACGTTATAACGTAATACGTTATATAGTATAACGTTATATGGTATAACGTTATAACGTATTACGTTATATGGTATAACGTTATAACGTAATACGTTATATAGTATAACGTTATATGGTATAACGTTATAACGTATTACGTTATATGGTACAACGTTATAACGTATTACGTTATATGGTACAACGTTATAACGTATAACGTAATAACGTATTACGTTATATAGCATAACGTTATACGGTATAACGTTATAACGTAATACGTTATATAGTATAACGTTATATGGTATAATGTTATAACGTATTACGTTATATGGTACAACGTTAGAACGTATTACGTTATATGGTATAACGTTATAACGTAATACGCTATATAGTATAACGTTATATGGTATAACGTTATAAGGTATTACGTTATGTAGTACACGGTTATAATGTATAACGTTATAACGTATTACGTTATATAGTATGACGTTATATGGTATAACTTTATATGGTATAACGTTATAACGTATTACGTTATATGGTATAACGTTATAAAGTATTACGTTATATGGTATAACGTTATAACGTAATACGTTATATGGTATAACGTTATAACGTAATACGTTATATGGTATAACGTTATAACGTATTACGTTATATGGTATAACGTTATAACGTATTACGTTATATGGTATAACGTTATAACGTATTACGTTATATGGTATAACGTTATAAGGTATTACGTTATGTAGTCGTTATGTAGTACAAGGTTATAATGTATAACGTTATAACGTATTACGTTATATGGTATAACGTTATATGGTATAACGTTATATGGTATAGCGTTATAACGTATTACGTTATATGGTATAACGTTATATGGTATAACGTTATAACGTATTACGTTATATGGTACAACGTTATAACGTATTACGTTATATGGTATAACGGTATAACGTATTACGTTATATGGTATAAGGTTATAACGTATTACGTTATGTAGTACAACATTATAAGGTATAACGTAATACGTTATATGGTACAACGTTATAACGTATTACGTTATATGGTATAACGTTATATGGTATAGGGTTATTACGTAATACGTTATATAGTTTAACGTTATAACGTATTACGTTATATGGTACAACGTTATAACGTATTACGTTATATGGTATAACGTTATAACGTAATACGTTATATAGTATAACGTTATATGGTATAACGTTATAACGTTTTACGTTATATGGTACAACGTTATAACGTATTACGTTATATGGTATAACGTTATAACGTAATACGTTACATAGTATAACGTTATATGGTATAACGTTATAAACGTTTTACGTTATATGGTATAACGATATATGGTATAACGTTATAACGTAATACGTTATATGGTATAACGTTATATGGTATAACGTTATAACGTATTACGTTATATGATATAACGTTATAACGTAATACGTTATATGGTACAACGTTATAACATATTACGATATATGGTATAACGTTATATGGTATAACGTTATATCGTAATACGTTATATAGCATAACGTTATATGGTATAACGTTATAACGTATTACGTTATATAGTATAACGTTATATGGTATAACGTTATAAGGTATTACGTTATATGTTATAACGTTATAACGTATTACGTTATATGGTATAACGTTATAAGGTATTACGTTATGTAGTACAAGGTTATAATGTATAACGTTATAACGTATTACGTTATATGGTATAACGTTATATGGTATAACGTTATATGGTATAGCGTTATAACGTATTACGTTATATGGTATAACGTTATATGGTATAACGTTATAACGTATTACGTTATATGGTATAACGTAATAACGTATTACGTTATATGGTACAACGTTATAACGTATTACGTTATATGGTTATAACGATATAACGTAATACGTTATATAGTATAACGTTATATGGTATAACGTTATAACGTATTACGTTATATGGTATAACGTTATAACGTAATACGTTATATAGTATAACGTTATATGGTATAACGTTATAACGTATTACGTTATATGGGTACAACGTTATAACGTATTACGTTATATGGTACAAACGTTATAACGTATAACGTAATAACGTATTACGTTATATAGCATAACGTTATACGGTATAACGTTATAACGTAATACGTTATATAGTATAACGTTATATGGTATAATGTTATAACGTATTACGTTATATGGTACAACGTTAGATCGTATTACGTTATATGGTATAACGTTATAACGTAATACGCTATATAGTATAACGTTATATGGTATAACGTTATAAGGTATTACGTTATGTAGTACACGGTTATAATGTATAACGTTATAACGTATTACGTTATATAGTATGACGTTATATGGTATAACGTTATATGGTATAACGTTATAACGTATTACGTTATATGGTACAACGTTATAACGTATTACGTTATATGGTATAACGTTATAACGTATTACGTTATATGGTATAAGGTTATAACGTATTACGTTATGTAGTACAACATTATAAGGTATAACGTAATACGTTATATGGTACAACGTTATAACGTATTACGTTATATGGTATAACGTTATATGGTATAGGGTTATTACGTAATACGTTATATAGTTTAACGTTATAACGTATTACGTTATATGGTACAACGTTATAACGTATTACGTTATATGGTATAACGTTATAACGTAATACGTTATATAGTATAACGTTATATGGTATAACGTTATAACGTTTTACGTTATATGGTACAACGTTATAACGTATTACGTTATATGGTATAACGTTATAACGTAATACGTTACATAGTATAACGTTATATGGTATAACGTTATAACGTTTTACGTTATATGGTATAACGATATATGGTATAACGTTATAACGTAATACGTTATATGGTATAACGTTATATGGTATAACGTTATAACGTATTACGTTATATGGTATAACGTTATAACGTAATACGTTATATGGTACAACGTTATAACATATTACGATATATGGTATAACGTTATATGGTATAACGTTATATCGTAATACGTTATATAGCATAACGTTATATGGTATAACGTTATAACGTATTACGTTATATAGTATAACGTTATATGGTATAACGTTATAAGGTATTACGTTATATGTTATAACGTTATAACGTATTACGTTATATGGTATAACGTTATAACGTAATACGTTATATGGTATAACGTTATAACGTATTACGTTATATGGTATAACGTTATAACGTATTACGTTATGTAGTACAACGTTATAAAGTATAACGTAATACGTTATATGGTACAACGTTATAACGTATTACGTTATGTAGTACAACGTTATAAGGTATAACGTAATACGTTATATGGTACAACGTTATAACGTATTACGTTATATGGTACACCGTTATAACGTATTACGTTATATGGTACACCGTTATAACGTATTACGTTATATGGTACAACGTTATAACGTATTACGTTATATGGTATAACGTTATATGGTATAACGTTATAACGTAATACGTTATATGGTATAACGTTATAACGTATTACGTTATATGGTATAACGTTATAACATATTACGTTATATGGTATAACGTTATAACGTATTACGTTATATGGTATAACGTTATAACGTATTACGTTATATGGTATAACGATATAACGTAATACGTTATATAGTATAACGTTATATGGTATAACGTTATAACGTATTACGTTATATGGTATAACGTTATAACGTAATACGTTATATAGTATAACGTTATATGGTATAACGTTATAACGTAATACGTTATATGGTATAACGTTATAACGTATTACGTTATATGGTATAACGTTATAACGTATTACGTTATATGGTATAACGTTATAACATATTACGTTATATGGTATAACGTTATAACGTATTACGTTATATGGTATAACGTTATAACGTATTACGTTATATGGTATAACGATATAACGTAATACGTTATATAGTATAACGTTATATGGTATAACGTTATAACGTATTACGTTATATGGTATAACGTTATAACGTAATACGTTATATGGTATAACGTTATAACGTATTACGTTATATGGTATAACGTTATAACGTAATACGTTATATAGTATAACGTTATATGGTATAACGTTATAACGTATTACGTTATATGGTATAACGTTATAACGTAATACGTCATATAGTATAACGTTATATGGTATAACGTTAGAACGAATTACGTTATATGGTATAACGTTATAACGTAATACGTTATATGGTACAACGTTATAACGTATTACGTTATATGATATAACGTTATATGGTATAACGTTATAACGTATTACGTTATATGGTATAACGTTATAACGTAATACGTTATATGGTACAATGTTATAACATATTACGTTATATGGTATAACGTTATATGGTATAACGTTATAACGTAATACCTTATATAGTATAACGTTATATGGTATGACGTCATAACGTATAAAGTTATATGGTACAACGTTATATGGTATAACGTTATAACGTAATACGTTATATAGTATAACGTTATATGGTATAACGTTATAACATATTACGTTATATGGTATAACGTTATAACATATTACGTTATATGGTATAACGTTATAACATATTACGTTATATGGTATAACGTTATAACTTATTACGTTATATGGTATAACGTTATAAGGTATTACGTTATGTAGTACAAGGTTATAGTGTATAGCGTTATAACATATTACGTTATATGGTATAACGTTATAACGTATTACGTTATATGGTATAACGTTATAACGTATTACGTTATGTAGTACAACGTTATAACGTATTACGTTATATGGTATAACGTTATAACGTATTACGTTATGTAGTACAACGTTATAACGTATTACGTTATATGGTATAACGTTATAAGGTATTACGTTATGTAGTACAAGGTTATAATGTATAACGTTATAACGTATTACGTTATATCGTATAACGTTATATGGTATAACGATATAGTTTGTAACGTTATAACGTATTACGTTATATGGTATAACGTTATATGGTATAACGTTATAACGTATTACGTTATATGGTATAACGATATAACGTAATACGTTATATGGTATAACGTTATAACGTATAACGTTATATGGTATAACGTTATAACGTATTACGTTATATGGTACAACGTTATAACGTATTACGTTATATGGTATAACGTTATAACGTATTACGTTATATGGTATAACGTTATATGGTATAACGTTATAACGTATTACGTTATATGGTATAACGTTATAACGTATTACGTTATATGGTACAACGTTATAACGTATTACGTTATATGGTACAACGTTATAACGTATAACGTAATAGCGTATTACGTTATATAGCATAACGTTATATGGTATAACGTTATAACGTAATACGTTATATAGTATAACGTTATATGGTATAATGTTATAACGTATTACGTTATATGGTATAACGTTATAAGGTATTACTTTATGTAGTAGAAGGTTATAATGTATAACGTTATAACGTATTACGTTATATGGTATAACGTTATATGGTATAACGTTATATGGTATAACGTTATAACGTATTACGTTATATCGTATAACGTTATATGGTATAACGTTATAACGTATTTCGTTATATGGTACAACGTTATAACGTATTACGTTATATGGTATAACGTTATAACGTATTACGTTATATGGTATAAGGTTATAACGTATTACGTTATGTAGTACAACATTATAAGGTATAACGTAATACGTTATATGGTACAACGTTATAACGTATTACGTTATATGGTACAACGTTATAACGTATTACGTTATATGGTACAATGTTATAACGTATTACGTTATATGGTATAACGTTATAACGTAATACGTTATATAGTATAACGTTATATGGTATAACGTTATAACGTATTACGTTATATGGTATAACGTTATAACGTAATATGTTATATAGTATAACGTTATATGGTATAACGTTATAACGTTTTACGTTATATGGTATAACTATATATGGTATAACGTTATAACGTAATACGTTTTATGGTATAACGTTATATGGTATAACGTTATAACGTATTACGTTATATGGTATAACGTTATAACGTATTACGTTATATGGTATAACGTTATAACGTAATACGTTATATGGTACAATGTTATAACATATTACGTTATATGGTATAACGTTATAACGTAATACGTTATATAGTATAACGTTATATGGTATGACGTTATAACGTATAAAGTTATATGGTACAACGTTATATGGTATAACGTTATAACGTAATACGTTATATAGTATAACGTTATATGGTATAACGTTATAACGTATTACGTTATATGGTATAACGTTATAACGTAATACGTTATATGGTATAACGTTATAACGTATTACGTTATATGGTACAACGTTATAACGTATTACGTTATTTGGTACAACGTTATAACGTATTACGTTATATGGTACAATGTTATAACGTATTACGTTATATGGTATAACGTTATAACGTAATACGTTATATAGTATAACGTTATATGGCATAACGTTATAACGTATTACGTTATATGGTATAACGTTATAACGTAATATGTTATATAGTATAACGTTATATGGTATAACGTTATAACGTTTTACGTTATATGGTATAACTATATATGGTATAACGTTATAACGTAATACGTTTTATGGTATAACGTTATATGGTATAACGTTATAACGTATTACGTTATATGGTATAACGTTATAAGGTATTACTTTATGTAGTACAAGGTTATAATGTATAACGTTATAACGTATTACATTATATGGTATAACGTTATATGGTATAACGTTATAACGTATTACGTTATATGGTATAACGTTATATGGTATAACGTTATAACGTATTACGTTATATGGTATAACGTTATAACGTAATACGTTATATGGTACAATGTAATAACATATTACGTTATATGGTATAACTTTATAACGTAATACGTTATATAGTATAACGTTATATGGTATGACGTTATAACGTATAAAGTTATATGGTACAACGTTATATGGTATAACGTTATAACGTAATACGTTATATAGTATAACGTTATATGGTATAACGTTATAACGTATTACGTTATATGGTATAACGTTATAACGTAATACGTTATATGGTATAACGTTATAACGTAATACGTTATATGGTATAACGTTATAACGCATTACGTTATATGGTATAACGTTATAACGTATTACGTTATGTAGTACAACGTTATAACGTATTACGTTATATGGTATAACGTTATAAGGTATTACGTTATGTAGTACAAGGTTATAATGTATAACGTTATAACGTATTACGTTATATGGTATAAAATATAACGTATTACGTTATATGGTACAACGTTATAACGTATTACGTTATATGGTATAACGTTATAACGTATTACGTTATATGGTATAACGATATAACGTAATACGTTATATAGTATAACGTTATAACATATTACGTTATATGGTATAACGTTATAACGTATTACGTTATATGGTATAACGTTATAACGTATTACGTTATGTAGTACAACGTTATAACGTATTACGTTATATTTTATAACGTTATAACGTATTACGTTATGTAGTACAACGTTATAACGTATTACGTTATATGGTATAACGTTATAAGGTATTACGTTATGTAGTACAAGGTTATAATGTATAACGTTATAACGTATTACGTTATATCGTATAACGTTATATGGTATAACGATATAGTTTGTAACGTTATAACGTATTACGTTATATGGTACAACGTTATAACGTATTACGTTATATGGTACAACGTTATAACGTATTACGTTATATAGTATAACGTTATAACATATTACGTTATATGGTATAACGTTATAACGTATTACGTTATATGGTATAACGTTATAACGTATTACGTTATATGGTACAACGTTATAACGTATTACGTTATATGGTACAACGTTATAACGTATAACGTAATAGCGTATTACGTTATATAGCATAACGTTATATGGTATAACGTTATAACGTAATACGTTATATAGTATAACGTTATATGGTATAATGTTATAACGTATTACGTTATATGGTATAACGTTATAAGGTATTACTTTATGTAGTAGAAGGTTATAATGTATAACGTTATAACGTATTACGTTATATGGTATAACGTTATATGGTATAACGTTATATGGTATAACGTTATAACGTATTACGTTATATCGTATAACGTTATATGGTATAACGTTATAACGTATTTCGTTATATGGTACAACGTTATAACGTATTACGTTATATGGTATAACGTTATAACGTATTACGTTATATGGTATAAGGTTATAACGTATTACGTTATGTAGTACAACATTATAAGGAATAACGTAATACGTTATATGGTACAACGTTATAACGTATTACGTTATATCTTATAACGTTATATGGTATAGGGTTATAACGTAATAAGTTATATAGTATAACGTTATAACGTATTACGTTATATGGTACAACGTTATAACGTATTACGTTATATGGTACAACGTTATAACGTATTACGTTATATGGTACAATGTTATAACGTATTACGTTATATGGTATAACTTTATAACGTAATACGTTATATAGTATAACGTTATATGGTATAACGTTATAACGTATTACGTTATATGGTATAACGTTATAACGTAATATGTTATATAGTATAACGTTATATGGTATAACGTTATAACGTTTTACGTTATATGGTATAACTATATATGGTATAACGTTATAACGTAATACGTTTTATGGTATAACGTTATATGGTATAGGGTTATAACATAATAAGTTATATAGTATAACGTTATAACGTATTACGTTATATGGTACAACGTTATAACGTATTACGATATATGGTATAACTTTATAACGTAATACGTTATATAGTATAACGTTATATGGTATAACGTTATAACGTATTACGTTATATGGTATAACGTTATAACGTAATACGTTATATGGTACAACGTTATAACATATTACGTTATATGGTATAACGTTATATGGTATAACGTTATAACATAATACGTTATATAGTATTACGTTATATGTTATAACGTTATAACGTATTACGTTATATGGTATAACGTTATAACGTAATACGTTATATGGTATAACGTTATAACGTATTACGTTATATGGTATAACGTTATAACGTATTACGTTATGTAGTACAACGTTATAAAGTATAACGTAATACGTTATATGGTACAACGTTATAACGTATTACGTTATGTAGTACAACGTTATAAGGTATAACGTAATACGTTATATGGTACAACGTTATAACGTATTACGTTATATGGTACAACGTTATAACGTATTACGTTATATGGTACAACGTTATAACGTATTACGTTATATGGTATAACGTTATATGGTATATCGTTATAACGTATTACGTTATATGGTATAACGTTATAACGTAATACGCTATATAGTATAACGTTATATGGTATAACGTTATAAGGTATTACGTTATGTAGTACACGGTTATAATGTATAACGTTATAACGTATTACCTTATATAGTATGACGTTATATGGTATAACGTTATAACGTATTACGTTATATGGTATAACGTAATATGGTATAACGTTATAACGTATTACGTTATATGGTATAACGTTATAACGTAATACGTTATATGGTACAATGTTATAACATATTACGTTATATGGTATAACGTTATAACGTAATACGTTATATAGTATAACGTTATAACGTATTACGTTATATGGTATAACGTTATAACGTATTACGTTATGTAGTACAACGTTATAAAGTATAACGTAATACGTTATATGGTACAACGTTATAACGTATTACGTTATGTAGTACAACGTTATAAGGTATAACGTAATACGTTATATGGTATAACGTAATAACGTATTACGTTATATGGTACAACGTTATAACGTATAACGTTATATGGTATAACGTTATAACGTTTTACGTTATATGTTATAACTATATATGGTATAACGTTATAACGTAATACGTTTTATGGTATAACGTTATATGGTATAACGTTATAACGTATTACGTTATATGGTATAACGTTATAACGTAATACGTTATATGGTACAACGTTATAACATATTACGTTATATGGTATAACGTTATATGGTATAACGTTATAACGTAATACGTTATATAGCAATAACGTTATATGGTATAACGTTATAACCTATTACGTTATATGGTATAACGTTATAACCTATTACGTTATATGGTATAACGTTATATGGTATAACGTTATAACGTAATACGTTATATAGTATTACGTTATATGTTATAACGTTATAACGTATTACGTATATGGTATAACGTTATAACGTAATACGTTATATAGTATAACGTTATAACGTATTACGTTATATGGTATAACGTTATAACGTATTACGTTATGTAGTACAACGTTATAAAGTATAACGTAATACGTTATATGGTACAACGTTATAACGTATTACGTTATGTAGTACAACGTTATAAGGTATAACGTAATACGTTATATGGTATAACGTAATAACGTATTACGTTATATGGTACAACGTTATAACGTATTACGTTATATGGTATAACGTTATAACGTATTACGTTATATGGTATAAGGTTATAACGTATTACGTTATGTAGTACAACATTATAAGGAATAACGTAATACGTTATATGGTACAACGTTATAACGTATTACGTTATATCTTATAACGTTATATGGTATAGGGTTATAACGTAATAAGTTATATAGTATAACGTTATAACGTATTACGTTATATGGTACAACGTTATAACGTATTACGTTATATGGTACAACGTTATAACGTATTACGTTATATGGTACAATGTTATAACGTATTACGTTATATGGTATAACTTTATAACGTAATACGTTATATAGTATAACGTTATATGGTATAACGTTATAACGTATTACGTTATATGGTATAACGTTATAACGTAATATGTTATATAGTATAACGTTATATGGTATAACGTTATAACGTTTTACGTTATATGGTATAACTATATATGGTATAACGTTATAACGTAATACGTTTTATGTATAACGTTATATGGTATAGGGTTATAACGTAATAAGTTATATAGTATAACGTTATAACGTATTACGTTATATGGTACAACGTTATAACGTATTACGATATATGGTATAACTTTATAACGTAATACGTTATATAGTATAACGTTATATGGTATAACGTTATAACGTATTACGTTATATGGTATAACGTTATAACGTAATACGTTATATGGTACAACGTTATAACATATTACGTTATATGGTATAACGTTATATGGTATAACGTTATAACATAATACGTTATATAGTATTACGTTATATGTTATAACGTTATAACGTATTACGTTATATGGTATAACGTTATAACGTAATACGTTATATGGTATAACGTTATAACGTATTACGTTATATGGTATAACGTTATAACGTATTACGTTATGTAGTACAACGTTATAAAGTATAACGTAATACGTTATATGGTACAACGTTATAACGTATTACGTTATGTAGTACAACGTTATAAGGTATAACGTAATACGTTATATGGTACAACGTTATAACGTATTACGTTATATGGTACAACGTTATAACGTATTACGTTATATGGTACAACGTTATAACGTATTACGTTATATGGTATAACGTTATATGGTATATCGTTATAACGTATTACGTTATATGGTATAACGTTATAACGTAATACGTTATATAGTATAACGTTATATGGTATAACGTTATAACGTATTACGTTATATGGTACAACGTTAGAACGTATTACGTTATATGGTATAACGTTATAACGTAATACGCTATATAGTATAACGTTATATGGTATAACGTTATAAGGTATTACGTTATGTAGTACACGGTTATAATGTATAACGTTATAACGTATTACCTTATATAGTATGACGTTATATGGTATAACGTTATAACGTATTACGTTATATGGTATAACGTAATATGGTATAACGTTATAACGTATTACGTTATATGGTATAACGTTATAACGTAATACGTTATATGGTACAATGTTATAACATATTACGTTATATGGTATAACGTTATAACGTAATACGTTATATAGTATAACGTTATAACGTATTACGTTATATGGTATAACGTTATAACGTATTACGTTATGTAGTACAACGTTATAAAGTATAACGTAATACGTTATATGGTACAACGTTATAACGTATTACGTTATGTAGTACAACGTTATAAGGTATAACGTAATACGTTATATGGTATAACGTAATAACGTATTACGTTATATGGTACAACGTTATAACGTATAACGTTATATGGTATAACGTTATAACGTTTTACGTTATATGTTATAACTATATATGGTATAACGTTATAACGTAATACGTTTTATGGTATAACGTTATATGGTATAACGTTATAACGTATTACGTTATATGGTATAACGTTATAACGTAATACGTTATATGGTACAACGTTATAACATATTACGTTATATGGTATAACGTTATATGGTATAACGTTATAACGTAATACGTTATATAGCAATAACGTTATATGGTATAACGTTATAACCTATTACGTTATATGGTATAACGTTATAACCTATTACGTTATATGGTATAACGTTATATGGTATAACGTTATAACGTAATACGTTATATAGTATTACGTTATATGTTATAACGTTATAACGTATTACGTATATGGTATAACGTTATAACGTAATACGTTATATAGTATAACGTTATAACGTATTACGTTATATGGTATAACGTTATAACGTATTACGTTATGTAGTACAACGTTATAAAGTATAACGTAATACGTTATATGGTACAACGTTATAACGTATTACGTTATGTAGTACAACGTTATAAGGTATAACGTAATACGTTATATCGTATAACGTAATAACGTATTACGTTATATGGTACAACGTTATAACGTATTACGTTATATGGTATAACGTTATAACGTAATACGTTATATAGTATAACGTTATATGGTATAACGTTATAACGTATTACGTTATATGGTACAACGTTATAACGTATTACGTTATATGGTATAACGTTATAACGTATTACGTTATATGGTATAAGGTTATAACGTATTACGTTATGTAGTACAACATTATAAGGTATAACGTAATACGTTATATGGTACAACGTTATAACGTATTACGTTATATGGTATAACGTTATATGGTATAGGGTTATAACGTAATACGTTATATAGTATAACGTTATAACGTATAACGTTATATGGTACAACGTTATAACGTATTACGTTATATCGTATAACGTTATAACGTAATACGATATATAGTATAACGTTATATGGTATAACGTTATAACGTTTTACGTTATATGGTACAACGTTATAACGTATTACGTTATATGGTATAACGTTATAACGTAATACGTTATATAGTATAACGTTATATGGTATAACGTTATAACGTTTTACGTTATATGGTATAACGATATATGGTATAACGTTATAACGTAATACGTTATATGGTATAACGTTATATGGTATAACGTTATAACGTTTTACGTTATATGGTATAACTATATATGGTATAACGTTATAACGTAATACGTTTTATGGTATAACGTTATATGGTATAACGTTATAACGTATTACGTTATATGGTATAACGTTATAACGTAATACGTTATATGGTACAACGTTATAACATATTACGTTATATGGTATAACGTTATATGGTATAACGTTATAACGTAATACGTTATGTAGCAATAACGTTATGTGGTATAACGTTATAACCTATTACGTTATATGGTATAACGTTATAACCTATTACGTTATATGGTATAACGTTATATGGTATAACGTTATAACGTAATACGTTATATAGTATTACGTTATATGGTATAACGTTATAACGTATTACGTTATATGGTACAACGTTATAACGTATTACGTTATATGGTACAACGTTATAACGTATTACGTTATATGGTATAACGTTATAACGTAATACGCTATATAGTATAACGTTATATGGTATAACGTTATAAGGTATTACGTTATGTAGTACACGGTTATAATGTATAACGTTATAACGTATTACGTTATATAGTATGACGTTATATGGTATAACGTTATATGGTATAACGTTATAACGTATTACGTTATATGGTATAACGTTATAAAGTATTACGTTATATGGTATAACGTTATAACGTAATACGTTATATGGTATAACGTTATAACGTAATACGTTATATGGTATAACGTTATAACGTATTACGTTATATGGTATAACGTTATAAGGTATTACGTTATGTAGTACAAGGTTATAATGTATAACGTTATAACGTATTACGTTATATGGTATAACGTTATATGGTATAACGTTATATGGTATAACGTTATAACGTATTACGTTATATGGTATAACGTTATATGGTATAACGTTATAACGTATTACGTTATATGGTACAACGTTATAACGTATTACGTTATATGGTATAACGTTATAACGTATTACGTTATATGGTATAAGGTTATAACGTATTACGTTATGTAGTACAACATTATAAGGTATAACGTAATACGTTATATGGTACAACGTTATAACGTATTACGTTATATGGTATAACGTTATATGGTATAGGGTTATAACGTAATACGTTATATAGTATAACGTTATAACGTATTACGTTATATGGTACAACGTTATAACGTATTACGTTATATGGTATAACGTTATAACGTAATACGTTATATAGTATAACGTTATATGGTATAACGTTATAACGTTTTACGTTATATGGCACAACGTTATAACGTATTACGTTATATGGTATAACGTTATAACGTAATACGTTATATAGTATAACGTTATATGGTATAACGTTATAACGTTTTACGTTATATGGTATAACGATATATGGTATAACGTTATAACGTAATACGTTATATGGTATAACGTTATATGGTATAACGTTATAACGTATTACGTTATATGGTATAACGTTATAACGTAATACGTTATATGGTACAACGTTATAACATATTACGTTATATGGTATAACGTTATAACGTAATACGTTATATAGCATAACGTTATATGGTATAACGTTATAACGTATTACGTTATATAGTATAACGTTATATGGTATAACGTTATAAGGTATTACGTTATGTAGTACACGGTTATAATGTATAACGTTATAACGTATTACGTTATATAGTATAACGTTATATGGTATAACGTTATAACGTATTACGTTATATGGTATAACGTTATAACGTATTACGTTATATGGTACAACGTTATAACGTATTACGTTATATGGTATAACGTTATAACGTAATACGTTATATGGTACAACGTTATAACATATTACGTTATATGGTATAACGTTATATGGTATAACGTTATAACGTAATACGTTATATAGCATAACGTTATATGGTATAACGTTATAACGTATTACGTTATATAGTATAACGTTATATGGTATAACGTTATAAGGTATTACGTTATGTAGTACACGGTTATAATGTATAACGTTATAACGTATTACGTTATATAGTATAACGTTATATGGTATAACGTTATAACGTATTACGTTATATGGTATAACGTTATAACGTAATACGTTATATGGTATAACGTTATAACGCAATACGTTATATGGTATAACGTTATAACGTATTACGTTATATGGTATAACGTTATAACATATTACGTTATATGGTATAACGTTATAACGTATTACGTTATATGGTATAACGTTATAAGGTATTACGTTATGTAGTACAAGGTTATAATGTATAACGTTATAACGTATTACGTTATATGGTATAACGTTATATGGTATAACGTTATAACATATTACGTTATATGGTATAACGTTATAACGTATTACGTTATATGGTATAACGTTATAACATATTACGTTATATGGTATAACGTTATAACGTATTACGTTATATGGTATAACGTTATAAGGTATTACGTTATGTAGTACAAGGTTATAATGTATAACGTTATAACGTATTACGTTATATGGTATAACGTTATATGGTATAACGTTATAACGTATTACGTTATATGGTATAACGTTATATGGTATAATGTTATAACGTATTACGTTATATGGTATAACGTTATAACGTATTACGTTATATGGTATAACGTTATAACGTAATACGTTATATAGTATAACGTTATATGGTATAACGTTATAACGTATTACGTTATATGGTATAACGTAATAACGTATTACGTTATATGGTACAACGTTATAACGTATTACGTTATATGGTATAACGTTATAACGTAATACGTTATATAGTATAACGTTATATGGTATAACGTTATAACGTATTACGTTATATGGTATAACGTTATAACGTAATACGTTATATAGTATAACGTTATATGGTATAACGTTATAACGTATTACGTTATATGGTACAACGTTATAACGTATTACGTTATATGGTACAACGTTATAACGTATAACGTAATAACGTATTACGTTATATAGCATAACGTTATATGGTATAACGTTATAACGTAATACGTTATATAGTATAACGTTATATGGTATAACGTAATAACGTATTACGTTATATGGTACAACGTTATAACGTATTACGTTATATGGTATAACGTTATAACGTAATACGTTATATAGTATAACGTTATATGGTAAAACGTTATAACGTATTACGTTATATGGTATAACGTTATAAAGTATTACGTTATATGGTATAACGTTATAACGTAATACGTTATATGGTATAACGTTATAACGTAATACGTTATATGGTATAACGTTATAACGTATTACGTTATATGGTATGACGTTATAACATATTACGTTATATGGTATAACGTTATAACGTATTACGTTATATGGTATAACGTTATAACATATTACGTTATATGGTATAACGTTATAACGTATTACGTTATATGGTATAACGTTATAAGGTATTACGTTATGTAGTACAAGGTTATAATGTATAACGTTATAACGTATTACGTTATATGGTATAACGTTATATGGTATAACGTTATAACATATTACGTTATGTGGTATAACGTTATAACGTATTACGTTATATGGTACAACGTTATAACGTATAACGTAATAACGTATTACGTTATATAGCATAACGTTATATGGTATAACGTTATAACGTAATACGTTATATAGTATAACGTTATATGGTATAACGTAATAACGTATTACGTTATATGGTACAACGTTATAACGTATTACGTTATATGGTATAACGTTATAACGTAATACGTTATATAGTATAACGTTATATGGTATAACGTTATAACGTATAACGTTATATGGTATAACGTTATAACGTATTACGTTATATGGTATAACGTTATAAAGTATTATGTTATATGGTATAACGTTATAACGTAATACGTTATATGGTATAACGTTATAACGTAATACGTTATATGGTATAACGTTATAACGTATTACGTTATATGGTATAACGTTATAAGGTATTACGTTATGTAGTACAAGGTTATAATGTATAACGTTATAACGTATTACGTTATATGGTATAACGTTATATGGTATAACGTTATATGGTATAACGTTATAACGTATTACGTTATATGGTATAACGTTATATGGTATAACGTTATAACGTATTACGTTATATGGTACAACGTTATAACGTATTACGTTATATGGTATAACGTTATAACGTATTACGTTATATGGTATAAGGTTATAACGTATTACGTTATGTAGTACAACATTATAAGGTATAACGTAATACGTTATATGGTACAACGTTATAACGTATTACGTTATATGGTATAACGTTATATGGTATAGGGTTATAACGTAATACGTTATATAGTATAACGTTATAACGTATTACGTTATATGGTACAACGTTATAACGTATTACGTTATATGGTATAACGTTATAACGTAATACGTTATATAGTATAACGTTATATGGTATAACGTTATAACGTTTTACGTTATATGGCACAACGTTATAACGTATTACGTTATATGGTATAACGTTATAACGTAATACGTTATATAGTATAACGTTATATGGTATAACGTTATAACGTTTTACGTTATATGGTATAACGATATATGGTATAACGTTATAACGTAATACGTTATATGGTATAACGTTATATGGTATAACGTTATAACGTATTACGTTATATGGTATAACGTTATAACGTAATACGTTATATGGTACAACGTTATAACATATTACGTTATATGGTATAACGTTATAACGTAATACGTTATATAGCATAACGTTATATGGTATAACGTTATAACGTATTACGTTATATAGTATAACGTTATATGGTATAACGTTATAAGGTATTACGTTATGTAGTACACGGTTATAATGTATAACGTTATAACGTATTACGTTATATAGTATAACGTTATATGGTATAACGTTATAACGTATTACGTTATATGGTATAACGTTATAACGTATTACGTTATATGGTATAACGTTATAACGTATTACGTTATATGGTACAACGTTATAACGTATTACGTTATATGGTATAACGTTATAACGTAATACGTTATATGGTACAACGTTATAACATATTACGTTATATGGTACAACGTTATAACGTATTACGTTATATGGTATAACGTTATAACGTAATACGTTATATGGTACAACGTTATAACATATTACGTTATATGGTATAACGTTATATGGTATAACGTTATAACGTAATACGTTATATAGCATAACGTTATATGGTATAACGTTATAACGTATTACGTTATATAGTATAACGTTATATGGTATAACGTTATAAGGTATTACGTTATGTAGTACACGGTTATAATGTATAACGTTATAACGTATTACGTTATATAGTATAACGTTATATGGTATAACGTTATAACGTATTACGTTATATGGTATAACGTTATAAAGTATTACGTTATATGGTATAACGTTATAACGTAATACGTTATATGGTATAACGTTATAACGCAATACGTTATATGGTATAACGTTATAACGTATTACGTTATATGGTATAACGTTATAACATATTACGTTATATGGTATAACGTTATAACGTATTACGTTATATGGTATAACGTTATAAGGTATTACGTTATGTAGTACAAGGTTATAATGTATAACGTTATAACGTATTACGTTATATGGTATAACGTTATATGGTATAACGTTATAACATATTACGTTATATGGTATAACGTTATAACGTATTACGTTATATGGTATAACGTTATAACATATTACGTTATATGGTATAACGTTATAACGTATTACGTTATATGGTATAACGTTATAAGGTATTACGTTATGTAGTACAAGGTTATAATGTATAACGTTATAACGTATTACGTTATATGGTATAACGTTATATGGTATAACGTTATAACGTATTACGTTATATGGTATAACGTTATATGGTATAATGTTATAACGTATTACGTTATATGGTATAACGTTATAACGTATTACGTTATATGGTTTAACGTTATAACGTATTACGTTACATGGTATTACGTTATAACGTATTACGTTATATGGTATAACGTTATAACGTAATACGTTATATAGTATAACGTTATATGGTATAACGTTATAACGTATTACGTTATATGGTATAACGTAATAACGTATTACGTTATATGGTACAACGTTATAACGTATTACGTTATATGGTATAACGTTATAACGTAATACGTTATATAGTATAACGTTATATGGTATAACGTTATAACGTATTACGTTATATGGTATAACGTTATAACGTAATACGTTATATAGTATAACGTTATATGGTATAACGTTATAACGTATTACGTTATATGGTACAACGTTATAACGTATTACGTTATATGGTACAACGTTATAACGTATAACGTAATAACGTATTACGTTATATAGCATAACGTTATATGGTATAACGTTATAACGTAATACGTTATATAGTATAACGTTTAACGTTATATGGTATAACGTAATAACGTATTACGTTATATGGTACAACGTTATAACGTATTACGTTATATGGTATAACGTTATAACGTAATACGTTATATAGTATAACGTTATATGGTATAACGTTATAACGTATTACGTTATATGGTATAACGTTATAAAGTATTACGTTATATGGTATAACGTTATAACGTAATACGTTATATGGTATAACGTTATAACGTAATACGTTATATGGTATAACGTTATAACGTATTACGTTATATGGTATGACGTTATAACATATTACGTTATATGGTATAACGTTATAACGTATTACGTTATATGGTATAACGTTATAACATATTACGTTATATGGTATAACGTTATAACGTATTACGTTATATGGTATAACGTTATAAGGTATTACGTTATGTAGTACAAGGTTATAATGTATAACGTTATAACGTATTACGTTATATGGTATAACGTTATATGGTATAACGTTATAACATATTACGTTATGTGGTATAACGTTATAACGTATTACGTTATATGGTATAACGTTATACGGTATTACGTTATGTAGTACAAGGTTATAATGTATAACGTTATAACGTATTACGTTATATGGTATAACGTTATAAGGTATTACGTTATGTAGTACAAGGTTATAATGTATAACGTTATAACGTATTACGTTATATGGTATAACGTTATATGGTATAACGTTATAACATATTACGTTATGTGGTATAACGTTATAACGTATTACGTTATATGGTATAACGTTATACGGTATTACGTTATGTAGTACAAGGTTATAATGTGTAACGTTATAACGTATTACGTTATATGGTATAACGTTACATGGTATAACGTTATATGGTATACGGTATAGGGTATAACGTTATAACGTATTACGTTATATGGTATAACGTTATATGGTATAACGTTATAACGTATACGTTATATGGTATAACGTTATAACGTAATACGTTATATGGTATAACGTTCTAACGTATTACGTTATATGGTATAACGTTATAATGTATTACGTTATATGGTACAACGTTATAATGTATTACGTTATATGGTATAACGTTATAACGTATTACGTTATATGGTATAAGGTTATAACGTATTACGTTACATGGTATAACGTTATAACGTATTACGTTATATGGTATAACGTTATATGGTATAACGTTATATATTACAACGTTATAACGTATTACGTTATATGGTATAACGTTATATGGTATAACGTTATAACGTATTACGTTATATGGTATAACGTTATAACGTATTACGCTATATGGTACAACGTTATAACGTATTACTTTATGTGGTACAACGTTATAACGTATAACGTAATAACGTATTACGTTATATAGCATAACGTTATATGGTATAACGTTATAACGTAATACGTTGTATAGTATAAAGTTATATGGTATAATGTTATAACGTATTACGTTATATGGTATAACGTTATAAGGTATTACTTTATGTAGTACAAGGTTATAATGTATAACGTTATAACGTATTACGTTATATGGTATAACGTTATATGGTATAACGTTATAATAACGTATTGCGTTATATGGTATAACGTTATATGGTATAACGTTATAACGTATTACGTTATATGGTACAACGTTATAACGTATTACGTTATATGGTATAACGTTATAACGTATTACGTTATATGGTATAAGGTTATAACGTATTACGTTATGTAGTACAACATTATAAGGTATAACGTAATACGTTATATGGTACAACGTTATAGCGTATTACGTTATATGGTATAACGTTATATGGTATAGGGTTAGAACGTAATACGTTATATAGTATAACGTTATAACGTATTACGTTAGATGGTACAACGTTATAACGTATTACGTTATATGGTACAACGTTATAACGTATTACGTTATATGGTACAACGTTATAACGTATTACGTTATATGGTATAACGTTATAACGTAGTACGTTATATAGTATAACGTTATATGGTATAACGTTATAACGTATTACGTTATATGGTATAACGTTATAACGTAATACGTTATATAGTATAACGTTATATGGTATAACGTTATAACGTTTTACGTTATATGGTATAACGATATATGGTATAACGTTATAACGTAATACGTTTTATGGTATAACGTTATATGGTATAACGTTATAACGTATTACGTTATATGGTATAACGTTATAACGTAATACGTTATATGGTACAACGTTATAACATATTACGTTATATGGTATAACGTTATATGGTATAACGTTATAACGTAATACGTTATATAGCATAACGTTATATGGTATAACGTTATAACGTATTACGTTATATGGTATAACGTTATAACGTATTACGTTATGTAGTACAACGTTATAAGGTATAACGTAATACGTTATATGGTACAACGTTATAACGTATTACGTTATATGGTACAACGTTATAACGTAATACGTTATATAGTATAACGTTATATAGCATAACGTTATATGGTACAACGTTATAACATATTACGTTATATGGTATAACGTTATATGGTATAACGTTATAACGTAATACGTTATATAGCATAACGTTGTATGGTATAACGTTATAACGTATTACGTTATATGGTATAACGTTATAACGTATTACGTTATGTAGTACAACGTTATAAGGTATAACGTAATACGTTATATGGTACAACGTTATAACGTATTACGTTATATGGTACAACGTTATAACGTAATACGTTATATAGTATAACGTTATATAGCATAACGTTATATGGTATATCGTTATAACGTAATACGTTATATAGTATAACGTTATATGGTATAATGTTATAACGTATTACGTTATATGGTATAACGTTATAAGGTATTACTTTATGTAGTACAAGGTTATAATGTATAACGTTATAACGTAATACGTTATATGGTATAACGTTATAACGTATTACGTTATATGGTATAACGTTATAACATATTACGTTATATGGTATAACGTTATAACGTATTACGTTATATGGTATAACGTTATATGGTATTACGTTATGTAGTACAAGGTTATAATGTATAACGTTATAACGTATTACGTTATATGGTATAACGTTATAAGGTATTACGTTATGTAGTACAAGGTTATAATGTATAACGTTATAACGTATTACGTTATATGGTATAACGTTATATGGTATAACGATATAGGGTATAACGTTATAACGTATTACGTTATATGGTATAACGTTATATGGTATAACGTTATAACGTATTACGTTATATGGTATAACGTTATATCGTAATACGTTATATGGTATAACGTTATAACGTATTACGTTATATGGTATAACGTTATAACGTAATACGTTGTATAGTATAAAGTTATATGGTATAATGTTATAACGTATTACGTTATATGGTATAACGTTATAAGGTATTACTTTATGTAGTACAAGGTTATAATGTATAACGTTATAACGTATTACGTTATATGGTATAACGTTATATGGTATAACGT